>NC_136876.1:22378888-22456431 GCF_949152265.1 Phoxinus phoxinus
GATATGTTCTCAAATAGTAGACAAAAAGTCACAATCATGATTCATGAGAAATAAAGCTGCATTTTAATTATTTTAATATTTGAAAAATTACTTAATATTGTATAGCCTATATATATATATAATTTGTAATAATGTATATAATAATTTGTATTTTAATAATTATTACATATATATAATTATTTTTCATGTGTACTATCCTTTTATAGAGTTCTCAATTATGTTTCATTTAAGTTTAAGATTCTAACTTTGTCTCAGATGCTACAGCTTATGGAAAATTGAGAACAGTGAACACAATGAAATACACAACATCAAATAATAAATTTGTCTTTTTTGACAAAACAGTGAAATCACAACAAAAATGAAATACTGATAAATAGTTATGAGAAATAAAGTTGAAATTGTGGCAAAAATTTATATTTTTATTTTTTTGTTATGGACTTCCATAGTATGGACAAGAATGCCAAAGAACTTGATAAGTTTATTTGGCTGGTTTAAGTATGTTAAAGGAAGTTGTTTTTATGTTAAACAACATCCCAGTTGTTTTTTTATCCATGTCGTTCTGCTTTTTATTTTTTAGTAAAACAAACCTTAAAACAGTGTTCATTCATAGTGGCTGTCAATCTCCAAAACCTAAAACAAAAAAACAAAAAAAAAAACATTAATACATGTGTTCATGTGAGCATTAAATTCTGGAATGTTCTGCTAAATAGAGGAACCCATCTCCTGTCTGTTGTATGTTCTGCCCGGAAAATCTGTATTCCATCTTTCCACACAGCGATTAGAATTCCACGAGTGAGACTCTGGAAACAGGCTGCATCCTTCCAGGCAGCTTTCAGATCAAATACCTCAAACACACGTTTCATGTTTCACTGGCTAATTAAGATATTAATAATTGACACTTCTGAGAGTCGACACAGGCTGGAAACTCTGAAATAGCAAACAGGGCATTCATAAGTACTGGAGGCTGTTGTAACATATTTATCTCAGACTGTTCAGAATGCCAATACTTCTGAGTGGCAAGTGTTTCTCTTGTTAGTTAAGCAACTTGAAAAGTTCTCCTTAAATTTAAATTCTGTCATCATCATTTACTCACCCTTATGTTGTTTTAGACTACACCCAATATATCGCAGAATGTCAGGAGTTATATATATATATATATATATATTAATATTTATATTTCATTTTAGATGTAATATCCTTTTAATGGAGTTCTCAGTTACATTTCTACGGTGCCCCTAAAAGGACATGGTGAAGGAAAAATACTATTTGGCAATTCTTTTGCGTTCTTTCGCAAATATTTTGTGTTCCCTGAGAAGCTTTGTGTGCACACGCATAGAACACTTTTTTTTTTGTGAGGGAACGCAAAGGTTTTGTGAGTGAACACAAAGTTTCTTGGGGCAACGCGAACAATATGTGAGAGAACGCAAAAGCGTTGACTTATTATTTTTTTCCTCCCATCTCATATTTTTTTCCACCACCACATCCCTCTAGGGGCTCTGTAATATTTCATTTAAATTGAACATTTTAAATTTAGCTCAGATTTTTCTCCTTAAATGTATTTTTTCTTCCATATGCTCTCCTTTTATTACGCATTTGTCACGACCCACACACGAGGGAAACAGGGATAGATCCAAATTGCAGTAATTTAATGGGGTAATCCGAAAATCATCATCCAGTCCATGCAAGGGTCATAATCCAAATAGCAATCCAATACAAAAACAAAACAAGATTCTGTCACGTAATAAAGGAAGGAAGCACGATGCAAGTAACTCAGTTTATTTAGTACTAGTGAGAGAAGGAGTCCAGGAAGCAGGCTTAGCAGCGCAGGGACCCCGATGGTCAGATGAACACGGTGATGGTGGTGATGGTGCAGTGCGGTGAGTCCAGAAGTGATAATCCAACGAATAATCCACAAGAACACGAACAGGAAGACTGGAAGCACGAGACTCGGACGCAGACTGGGGAGAACACCGGAACACCAACAAACAACGATCTGACAAAGGAGATGAGAGTGTGGTGAGTATATATACAAGATGAGATGAGCTGCAGCTGGCTGATGGGACTGATGAGTTGATGGCTGATGAGCGCTAATGATCCGACACGCCCACATAATTAGCACTCACACACACACACAACAACAGAACATGAGACAAGAAAGAGACATAGGATTTATGAACCGTGACAGTACCCCCCACCCTAGGAACGCCTCCTGGCGTTCCCAGACTCCCTTACCTGCCGATTGTAATCATCGATAAGGGAGTGATCCAGGATGTCTCTAGCCGGTACCCAACTTCTCTCCTCTGGACCGTAACCTTCCCAGTCCACCAAGTACTGGAATCCGTGTCCCCTCCGTCTCGAGTCCAGAACACGATTGACCGAATAAGTGGGTTCCCCATCTACGAGTCGCGGCGGGGGAGGAACCGGGACCGGCGGATTAATCCGAGCGAAAAAAACGGGCTTGATTTTGGACACATGAAAAACGGGATGAATTCTCCTGTACACTGGAGGGAGATTGAGGCGGACTGTCACTGGACTAATGATTTTAGTGACAGAGAACGGGCCAATGAATTTGGGTGCAAGCTTATTTGAAACGGAGCGGAGAGGAATGTCCTTGGTAGAAAGCCACACTTTGGAACCGACGACGTATACGGGAGGCCTACGCCGGTGGCGATCGGCTTTGGCCTTGGTGCGCGCCCCCACTTGGAGTAGAGTCTCACGGGCTCTAGTCCAAGTACGGCGACACCTCTGGACGAAGGCGTGGGCAGAGGGGACCGCGACTTCGGATTCCAGACTAGGAAAAATTGGTGGCTGGTATCCTACACTACACTCAAACGGTGATAGGCCCGTGGATGACACTGGCAACGTGTTGTGGGCGTACTCCACCATTGATAGTTGCTGACTCCAAGAGGAAGGATTCTTGGACACTAAACATCGCAATGTTCTCTCCAAATCCTGGTTGGCTCGCTCAGTTTGACCATTGCTCTGGGGATGAAATCCAGAGGACAGACTAACAGTCGCCCCCAGCAATCTACAAAACTCTCGCCAAAATTTGGACACAAATTGGGGTCCTCTGTCAGAAACCACGTCTATCGGGAGGCCATGTAGCCGAAAGACGTGGTTCACGACAATCAACGCTGTCTCCTTGGCTGAGGGTAATTTGGGCAAGGGAACAAAGTGGGCCGCCTTCGAGAACCGGTCCACCACGGTCAAAACTACCGTGTTACCCTGGGAGGGTGGGAGGCCGGTGATAAAATCTAGAGCGATATGGGACCAGGGTCTCGAAGGCACCGGCAGCGGTTGAAGTAACCCCTCTGGAGGTTGGTTAGAAGTCTTACCCGTGGCACAAACTGAGCAAGCCAAGACAAAACTGTGAACATCACGAGCCATGAGAGGCCACCAGAATCGTTGCTTGACTAGAAATTTAGTGCGATTGACTCCTGGATGGCAAGCCACATTGGAACAATGTCCCCACTGGATAACGCTGGACCGTAAACCCTCCGGCACAAATAAACGATTCGGTGGACAACGGATCGGAGGCGTTACCCCTTCTAAGGCCTTCTTGACCTTCGATTCGACCTCCCATGTGAGTGTAGAGATAAATAGAGTCTCTGGTAAAATGCACTCGGGAGTAGACGGGCGTTCGGAGCGGTCAAAAATACGCGATAATGAATCGGGTTTGATGTTCTTGGAACCCGGGCGGTACGAGAGAGTAAAATCAAAACGACCGAAAAAAAGAGCCCACCGAGCCTGTCTGGAGTTAAGTCTTTTAGCAGTCCGAATGTATTCCAAGTTCTTGTGATCGGTCCAGACGATAAAAGGTACCCCCGACCCTTCTAACCAGTGGCGCCATTCCTCCAATGCTAACTTGACTGCCAATAACTCTCTGTTGCCAATGTCATAATTACGCTCAGCAGGGGATAACCGATGGGACAAAAACGCGCAAGGATGCATCTTGTCGTCTGAAGGAGAACGCTGGGATAACACTGCACCTACCCCCACCTCTGACGCATCGACCTCCACCACGAACTGACGTGAAGGATCAGGGGTTGTCAGGATGGGGGCTGAAACGAAGCAACCCTTCAGTTTGGCAAACGCAGCCTCGGCTGCGTCTGACCACCTGAACGTCGTTCTGGGGGAGGTCAAGGCGGTCAGAGGCGTGGCTAGTTGGCTGAAATTGTGAATGAAACGCCGGTAGAAATTGGCGAACCCCAGAAACCTCAGTAGGGCCTTACGGGAATCTGGACTTGGCCAATCCACCACAGCCTTGATCTTCTCAGGATCCATGCGCATTCCCTCAACCGAGACGATGTAACCTAGAAAAGGAACAGACTGTGCATGGAAAGCGCATTTCTCCGCCTTGACAAAAAGCCCATTCTCTAGCAACCTCTGAAGCACTTGTCGGACGTGTTGCACGTGTTCCTGGAGAGACGACGAAAAAATCAATATGTCATCCAGGTAGACATATATGAACTGATCAACCATGTCTCGCAACACATCATTGACAAGTGCCTGGAAGACCGCTGGGGAGTTGGAAAGGCCAAAAGGCATAACCAAGTATTCAAAGTGCCCCCTGGGGGTGTTAAAAGCGGTCTTCCATTCATCCCCCTCCCTGATGCGGACCAAATGATAAGCATTCCTTAAATCCAATTTCGTGAAGATAGATGCTCCCTGCAACCTCTCGAAGGCTGAAGACATCAACGGCAAAGGATAGGTATTCTTTACCGTGATGCTGTTCAGTCCCCGGTAGTCAATACAAGGTCGCAACGATCCATCCTTCTTCCCCACAAAAAAGAATCCCGCCCCCGCTGGAGAAGAGGAAGGGCGTATGAACCCTGCTGCTAGAGAATCAGAAATGTATTTCTCCATGGCCTCTCTCTCTGGAACAGAGAGCGAATATAACTTGCCCTTAGGCGGAGACGTACCTGACAATAACTCTATGGCACAGTCATAGGGACGATGCGGGGGAAGAGAAGCAGCCCGAGACTTACTGAACACCTCCTTCAGGTCCAGGTACTCCGCGGGCACGTTAGATAAATCCAGTGCCTCCTCCTGACAGACAGGGACAGAAACAGACGGACAAGCAGACACAAGACAAGACTCATGACAAAAATTACTCCACGCTGACACCGATTTAAACTGCCAGTCTATTTTGGGATTGTGACGGTTGAGCCAGGGGTGACCAAGGACGACGGGTGCAAGAGGAGTGTCCAGAATGTAAAAGGAGATGGTCTCGGTGTGATTGCCAGATGTGATGAGGGTGATGTCTTCGGTGGCCAGTGAAATGGTGGGAAGTTCTTGACCATTGAGGGCGTGTACTGCAATCTGGTGTGTGAGAGGTCTGAGGGGAATTTGAAACTTGAGTGCAAAAGTGTAGTCCATAAAATGACCTTCAGCCCCTGAATCCAGAAGTGCCCGACAGTCGTGAAATCGAGTTGACCATCGGAGTCTTACCGGGAGGAGAGTAGATGTCGATGAGGTCTTCTCGGCAGAGATCCCACCCGACAGTAGCCTCATACTTACCGTCGGGCTGGGCCTTTTAACGGACAGCTGTACGCGAAATGTCCCGTTCCTCCACAGTACATGCAAAGGCCCAGGGATCTCCGCCTCTCCTTCTCCTCCCGGGAAAGCCGGGCTCGACCCACCTGCATGGGTTCGTGATCGTGGACTAGGCTGACCGCTTCCCCTCCTCCTGAACGTTGTCCCCCGATTCCTCCAGAAAGACGGTTAGGCTGGCAACGTCGGTCAACACGAGACAGACGTGCGTCCACTCGCAGGGCCAGTGCAATGAGATCGTTAAGCCCGGTGGGAAGGTCCATGGCGTATATCTCCTTTTGGACGCGGTCAGCCAACCCATGCAGGAACATGTCCCACTGCGCCTCCTCGTTCCATTGGCTCTCTGCTGCAAGGGTCCGAAATTCAATTGAAAAATCCGACACGGATCTCTCACCCTGACGTAATTCCGCCAGCACTCTGGCAGCCTCTCTTCCTGCAGCAGCACGGTCGAAGACCCGTCACATCTCGTCGGAGAGCTTCTGGAACGAGGAGCAGCATTCGTCCTGGCTCTCCCACACCGCCGTTCCCCATAGCGCCGCTCTCCCCGTCAGGAGCGTCAGTACAAACGCGACTCTGGTTTGTTCCTCCTGGAACGTCCTGGGCTGAAGAGAAAAGTGCATAGCACATCTGGTTAGAAAAGCTCGACAGTGATTGGGTTCGCCAGAATAGGCCTCAGGAACTGGTAGGCGGGGCTCCGACTGAAACGGCTGTGCTGGTGCTGGTGGGGGAATCGGCGGCGCGGGGGGCGCAGCGGGAATGTGAAGTTGTTGGATCTGCTGGGTGAGCCCAGACACCTGCGCCACTAAAGCCTGAACAGCACGAGCAGTATCGTTGAGGTTCTTCTCTTGTGAGTCCATCCTCTGTATGCTGCTACTCACAAACGCATCCAACGAACTTGAGGTTCCACTTGCTGCTTCCATGGTGGGTCAGATCGTTCTGTCACGTAATAAAGGAAGGAAGCACGATGCAAGTAACTCAGTTTATTTAGTACTAGTGAGAGAAGGAGTCCAGGAAGCAGGCTTAGCAGCGCAGGGACCCCGATGGTCAGATGAACACGGTGATGGTGGTGATGGTGCAGTGCGGTGAGTCCAGAAGTGATAATCCAACGAATAATCCACAAGAACACGAACAGGAAGACTGGAAGCACGAGACTCGGACGCAGACTGGGGAGAACACCGGAACACCAACAAACAACGATCTGACAAAGGAGATGAGAGTGTGGTGAGTATATATACAAGATGAGATGAGCTGCAGCTGGCTGATGGGACTGATGAGTTGATGGCTGATGAGCGCTAATGATCCGACACGCCCACATAATTAGCACTCACACACACACACAACAACAGAACATGAGACAAGAAAGAGACATAGGATTTATGAACCGTGACAGATACAGGCAAGAACAGACAACGGAAGTGGTGTGATACTAAATAAGGAATCCGTGACAAACAAAAAAAACAACCAGGGTATATAAACACACAGAACTAACAATGATAACAAAAAACAGCTGGGAACAATGACGGGAACAATGACGAGAACAGCTGAGTGCAATGAACAGATAAGTGCAGACAAGGATTGTGGGGAATGTAGTTAACAATGACAGACACCGTGGGGAACGAGGACCTCCAGTGGACACCCAGGGAAACACAACCAGACACCGTGACAACATTGCTCCCCCACCTCACCCCACAAACACACACACACACACACAAACACACAGATCTTTCTCCTCAGTGAAGTGCATATGCGAGAACATTTCAAGCTCATTTAAGCCTGTCATTAGAGAAGGACGTTGTGCACACACGGCACTTGCATTTTCTCTCCATGGGGTAAAATGGAACGGGCTATATAAACAACATTTGAAGATCATAAGACTGTCTTCCAATGGTTGCCTCTAATTGAGGGAAACTGTGTGTATATTTATATTAATTTGTCTGTATTCATCTCGGTGTGGGTCAGAACTGTCTTGTGAAGAGAATATTTAGAGGAGGCCTTTTAAGGCAGTAGATTAAAAGAGTGAGGCAATAGTAGAAGCAGAAAAGAGTAAATATATTACTAATTTGCCCCCGCAGAAGAGCATTTGACTGGTCATCTCTAGCACAAACACATTTTATTTCTATCTCACTGCTCTTTTCTGTTTAGAAGACCACAGAGATGCAGTCCTGGCACCATATGGCCTGATGTTGCGTTTAAACTTAACCAAAAGTTTTTGTTTGTTCCACCTTGAATGATACTCTTTCTTTCCCATTCATTTGTTTTCCCCCATTCTCTGTTTTGTCCTGTTCATTTGTTTAGCAGTTTGATTTGTTCACTGAGGTCTTCAGCTGCTCCCAGAGGAGATGTCGGCTCAAGCTAAATAATCTGCTGTGATTATTGTGTGTGTTTGTGTGTGCCTGTTTGTGTAATTGCAATTTCATCAGGACTTCAGGGACGGCCATGGACTATTCAGCTAACCACAATCATAAATGTTAACAACAGATGAAGAGAGAAACAAATTAAAGGGGCCACATTACAAGGAATCTACTTTTCCTTGATCTTTTTGAACTAGTTCATTGTATGGAAAAATACTGGAACTTTCAGACTTCCAAACATCAGTGAAACAAAAACTTAGCTGCAAAAATGGCTCATTCTGAACGTTGGATTCTTTCTGATATCAAAAAAACACTTGAGCACTCACATTTACACATCAAAGATGCCTATTTGGTAGTCAGTAGATTTACCCACCTAATCAGAGGGAGCAGGATACGTAGATCCTGTTATTCCTAAATAAAAACAAATAAAAGTAAAATGCACTCTAAGAAAAGTCGGTAAAAATAGGGCTCAATGTACGATGTAGTAGTGTATAATATAGCTGTTTGTGAATATAACAGGTCTGAAAAGTTTCAAAGATCAAAGTGCACAATAAATGGAGTTATTGTCTCCCAAGAGAAAGAAAAGATTCTAAACTTCCTGAAACAAGTCGTTAGTAATTCCAGTTTTACTTCCTGCATGAACAGTATTTGTATCAAATTTGCATTATGCCTGCCTATAGTCTTCATTGGCTGCCCATGAACAATGTCTACTTTGAGCCGCCGTCAAACACTGTAGTTGTAGCTGAGGCCTGGAAGAGTTTGGTTTGTGTTGTCGACATGTCTAGAAGACGCCATTTTCTGCGTTGTGAAAGTGAATCCAATTTGCACGCACTTCCAAAAGATGAGGATTCGGGCTCGATTTGATTCGGGAAAACGTACGCCATTGTTACTGTTTACTGTAGCTGTGCCCCAATTCAGAGCTGTGCCCCATCCTTCAAAGGCTGCATTTGAAGTCCGAATGCGTAACAGCGGTGCGACGAAGGCTGTCTCATTTCGAAAGCTCATTCGAATGTGGCCATCAAATGTGGCCTTTGTGGGAAACAAAGGGCTTCGAAGAATGGAACGAGTGGATAATTTGCAGGGTAGCCAATCCCAAGATTTATTGCGCTTTTTTTTTTTTGAGAGAGAAAATGCAGAATTACATTAGTATTGGGGTTTAACTTACTTGAATAGCAAACAATAATAAGGAAAAAAAGAAAGAAAAAAAAAACAATTTAATGCAGTTTAAATGTTGACACATCTTACTAGGATGTGATTTTAGTTTACACTCTTTATTTATGTACATAAAAGGACCAAGGTGAACATATTTAGTAGGTTTTGAATTTTGCATATATTCATATAACATTATCAGACTGTTGAATATAATCATTTGATCCAATTGTTTCTGAGACTGAGAGGGAAGAGGTGATACTGCATTGAAAAATAATTTTTTGACTTTGAATGCATGTAAACCTATTGTAGGGAACCTCCAAAACAAAATTAGGAACCTTTGAAAATAGCATAATAGGAGTGCTTTTAATATGAAGCAATTATCCGTGTTGAGTTTTTATGCATTGCATTTTGTTGTTTTAGGCTTGAAGGAAATGTCCCACATTTAATAGGTCATTTTCTGCCAGGACATTATCTGTTTGTTTTTTTTCTACTGATTTTTTTTTCTCACAATATGTGCGATTTGATTTTGTTTCTGTGCAACCAAGAAGGAGTTTGCAAATAAGTCTTAAAGGCACAGCATATATTATACATTATATATTAAATTACCCCTTTAAAAGAATTAGAGCCCAGTCATGTATCTGGTAAGAAGGACGGAGAAGCAGAGTCAAGTGAGAGTGGAAGAGAGTACACAAGTGTCAGCATACATACAGTGCTATGCATAAGTTTAGACACCCATGCTAAAGTTGACTAAAAAGAGGAATAAAAAATCATCTTTTGGAAATTAAACTTAATGCCTTAATTTAAAAAAATAGGAAAAATCCAAACTTTAAGGACACCAATTTTCGTTGTGAATGAATAATGTATCGTAAATAAATAAATGTTCTTCCTTAAAATACAGGGTGCATAAGTTTGGACACCCCTATGTTAAACTCCCATAGAGGCAGGCAGATTTTTATTTTTAAAGGCCAGTTACTATATGGATCCAGGAGACTCTGCATCCTGATAAAGTTCCCCTGGCCTTTGGAATTAAAATAGCCACACATCATCACACACTCTTCACTATACCTGGAGATTGGCATGGAGTACTTTCCATAAGATCATCTCTCAATGCAAATCAAACCAGCTGTTAGGCTAACTGAAATAAAACCATGCCAATCTCTAGGTATGGTGAAGGGTATGTGATGATGTGGGGCTATTTTAATTCCAAAGGCCAGGGGAACTTTATCAGGATGCAGAGTATCCTGGATCCATATAGTAACTGGCCTTTAAAAATAAAAATCTGCCTGCCTCTATGGGAGTTTAACATAGGGGTGTCCAAACTTATGCACCCTGTATTTTAAGGAAGAACATTTATTTATTTACGATACATTATTCATTCACAACGAAAATTGGTGTCCTTAAAGGTTGGATTTTTCCTATTTTTTTAAATTAAGGCATTAAGTTCAATTTCCAAAAGATGATTTTTTATTCCTCTTTTTAGTCAACTTTAGCATGGGTGTCTAAACTTATGCATAGCACTGTATGAAGAAACATCTCACTCTCTGCTGGTATGCCCACATTCTTCACTTAATATACATTGTGTGGGTGAAAGACACTTAAGAAAATACTTCTCTAGCACTGTATGTGAATATTTCTATGTGCGTTATTGTGTGTTTGCATGTATTGGTGTCGCTGTACGTGTGTGTTTTTTTCTGAGTTCCTCTTACTTAGAACTGATAAGGGGCTGCTGTCTATTCCCTAACTAATTATTATGCAGATTTTCTGTGAACATCCAGCTCTCTGTGGACCACAAGGCATATTTGCACATTATAACAGCCCTGCACACACGTACACACTGCTGTTGATCTAGCATGCACAAAGACATTTGATTTTTCACCTCAACCGAACTTGCCATCTTTGACATTTGGACTCATGTTGACATTTGGAGCAGGGTTGATAAAGACGCGTCAACAAGAGCCTCAACTGATTCCTTTCAACATCCTTAGAACCCTGACAGTGGAACCAATTGAGTTTAGTTTTCAAAGACTTTTTCAGCTCTCATTTCCACTCTTTCACTCTGTTCTCTCTCTCTCTTTCTCTTCAGCTCTTCTCTTTGAAATGCCCTAATCTACGGCGCCCTTGTGCAAACAACACATTTGGTAATTAAACTGCAAGCGCCTCGTCAGAAGAACCTGTTACAATTAATTATTCATATTATCTGCCATTGTGTTTTAAAGTGCAGCCAAGTAATCAAATTAGTTTTTTCTTTCGCGCTTTTATTTCCCCCCTTCCGCCACATCATCTGATTTACTGTTTTTTAAAAAAGCATGCCCTTCGACGGTCCTCCTTTTAATACGGAGTGGCTAAATGGAAATAAAAACAAGCGACAGTTATCACACGCTCACAGGCAAATCCTCTCTAAAAGTCCTGCAATACTCTGTTAGTGTGTTCATGATCCATTGTATTTACCATGTCACTTCCTTTATTTATCTCTCATCCTTTCTCTAAGAGTAATTGTTGCTATATAAAATCACTCACAAAGGGGCAGACGAGATAAAACAAACACCTGACATTGAGTTCGTCCCCTTTATAACCAACATGATTCATTACAAACAACTCTACATTTCTTCTTGAGAAGGTTTGGTTCCAGTGAGACATATTTTGAGAACATTTTCTCAAGGATGATGTCCTCTTCATGGTCTGATTGTTTTGTCTTGTCATGCAGACTTTTACTAGCAGGTGGAGAAGACATCATGGTCATCTTGTGACCAAAGGAGACAAACCACAGAATTATAAATCAGCTAAACCTCCAACAAACATATTCCATTTATTTGGATATAATTGGATGTTCCGCTCTCCTTTGCTCTTGTTAAAGATGCACTCTTTACTCATTAAAAAGTTTTATACATAAATAAATGAATAGTATTTTTTAAAAATAGGCTATATTTTAAGTCATGTACACTCACAATAGAAAAATCGGTTTTATTTTACATGGTCTCATGTTAAGATGGCTATTCTGATCTATTCTGATTGGTCGACTGCAAAATTCAGTGGTCAGATATTTTGTAAAATATTTGCTGTTGTCCATAGCAATGCTATAAAGTAAGCAATTGTATATTTATTTTTAGTGAATTACATTGTGTGTACTTAATTTTAACTGACAGTTGATGGAGACCCGATTTCTCACGACACAAGACTACTTCCATGTTTCTCGTATAACATCGCAGACTCGCTCTCTCGTTTCATACGCTTCAACTATAGCATTATCTTGTGTCTTAGTTAGTGGTACTGAAAATAAACTTCAGTATTAAAGTCAGCATAAAACAGAAGTTCCGATTTTATTCCCTATCATGATGTATATCCGAGTGAACGACTTCTTAAACAAGAAAGATTTAAGACTTCAGATGCAAAAACCTCTAAATGCCATTTGAATTTTTCTTCTAGAATGATTCATTTTATCAAGCTTGTATGCAATGAAAATAACCTATTAAATGTCATTAAAGTGAAATTACTCAACCTAAATATACAAGCTTGATTAAAAATGCTCATTTTAGAGGAAAATTTCAGATGGCACTTAGAGGCTTTTGCATCTGAAGTCTTCAATTGTAGAGTGAAACATGATTTTGTCCATCAGGAACTGATTGGATGGTTGTAGTTTATTGCTGTGATGTCATGTGAGGGACAGGTTGCCCCGCCCTCACGCCAGTAAACATTTTGATTAAAGATTACGAGGACACATGAATTGTAAAAAAAAAGATATGTACGGATAATGTTTTTTAAAATCAGTACGGATTAATGATTTTAATCATGTTAAAATAGACACTGCAATATTGTATTACAAAATAAGAATTGCCCATTTTGATTTCATGGTGACTAATATCACTGTAATATTGTTGCATTGTTTGTCTTGATGCTAGGCCCATTTGTACATTGTCATAATTGTTTTCATAGTGGAAACTTTACGGTCAGATACAGGTAAATTTACTAAATAATATCAACTCAAATCAATATTTCATGTCTATTTATTTAACTCTTTAATACAGCCAAAATGTACAGTCATTTGGTAATTTTCACAAAATAACCTCTTCAGGGTCATACAAGACATGCGCTGCATAGTATGTCCGAATACAGTTTTCGAAAAACAGTACGTGAAAAGTACCTGGGTGACCTGCTACATCGAGATTCTGAGGTGCGCATTCAATGGACACTTTACTATCCCATGAGGCCACAAGGATTTATAAATGTGCGTGAAGCGACGCAACTGATGCCGTAAATCAGGACAGTGACAACATGGTGATAGTACGTCTGAATTTCATTCATACCATATAGAAAATACTTTCAAACCAAATGTAGTATCGATACAGTATGCGTTTTCGGATGCAGCGATGGACTAGAAGCCACACAACTCAAATTTTAATTGTATAAACAACCATGCAAGTGCGATGTAGCCTATAACTGTCACACAGTAGCTATCTTGTCATTTATTGGTTTAGTTTCATTTTCATGGACATCTCTTAAATAAGTACTTATTTTAAATAAGTCATTACTCCGTGACCGCTAAAAAGTATGTTCTATATGAATGTGTTTAGTAAATGTAATCCGGACATGTAATACATTCGCCATTTGTGATTATCACGTGACCTCGTCCCTTCACTGCTATTCACAAATCCTCTCCCGTGTCCTCTTGGGATAGTAAAGTGTCCATCAGATGCACACTTCAGAATCTCGCAGGAAGAAGTAGGTCATCCGGGTATTTTTTGGCTACTCTTTTAAGAGAAATGTGGATTTGGACATACTACTTTTGTCACATACTGTTTTTCACCTACTATATATTAGGGAAGTACTGTATGCGATTTCGGATGAAGCCTTTGAGTTTGTTTACCATCAGTCCCCTGTTTCCTTTGTTCAAGTTTCCCAATCTTATCAGTTACCATGGCATTTCATTTGATCATCACACCTGTTAGTCTTTTAGTTTATTATCAATGTGTAATTAAGTTCATTGGTTTCCTCTGTTCAATGTCGGCTATTATGTGTGTGTTGGATTATCAAAGTTTATTCTTTTATTAAATACCTTGGATTGGAACTTTTGACTCATCTTCGTCTTTGGACTCTTTAAACTGCGACAATAACAGCCTTGTTGTCATTCACATCAAAATAAATAGGTGATGGTGCTAGATGATGCTAATATGCACAGGTGGGACTGTGCATCAGAGATGAGCCATCTCTACCTCATCTCTACCTCCCTCTTTTCCCATAATTTCTTCATCTCTCGCCCAGTGTTCATTCCTCCAGGTCCCCAGTGTGAGCTAGCCTTACATCTCTCAATGTAATGTGCAGGTAACCCAATTCCTCTCTGAAGATGCTTAATTATTTTTGCATGGGGCAATGGAATGGTAAGTGATACACAGGCACGTGGGTTGGAAATGGTGGGTGTTTGTAAATCATACACTCAGTCACATATTCCCTGGTTAATATGTGTGAGGGTACTGCTGCTTTAATTACACTGCCTTTATTTTCTCTCCTCCATCCCCCGTTGAGCTGTGACTTCCTCATGCTTATTTATGTCTGATTACATTACAATGCTGAATTGTAGACACACTGATAACAATGCACACACACATAGTAATGGATAACATTGTTCCAAAAGGTCACTTTTAATGGTGTGGCTGGGACTGGTGACCAACAGAGAATAAGAAAGAACCTTGTTGTTGCAGTCAGCATAAAACTGGATTTGCAACCAATCATTCCATAATGTGATTATATTTCTGAGAGAAACAGAATATTCAATGAGAAAAAATGTAGGGCGGGACTTGATTTTGTCCATTGGGAATTGATCGAATCACAGTTTTTTTTTCCTTTTTGTTATTGGATCATGAATAATGCATGGCAGAATGGAAACAAGTGGGATATATATATATATATATATATATATATATATATATATAGGGGCAAATAACATTGCGTTCTTGAGATGCTTTGCGGGCGCGTTAAAGTCGCTTGACATCACCCATAGGAATAAAGTGGAGTGTGGCACGACAGAAGTGTCGCACGGACAAGTGGATCCGCACCGTTAGAAGAAAGTTTGTGTTCGTCATCAACAAAGAAAGAACGAAAAAAATGGCAAACTGGAACGAAGCAGAGACCAGGGAGCTTGCTATCCTCGCTGAAGCTGAGAGCGTTCGCCAGCTTTGTGGAACGGTACGCGATGCGTTGGTGTAGCCTACATGTTTTCTACGTGTACGTTACACGTCTCATCCTGACGTCATGTGTCTTTACGGGATCTCATCTTACAGGGATGTGTGTGAACACAGACCCTGAAAAATCACTGGCATTGTGAATGAACCAAAATCAAACAATCCCGGGACAAATCCCCAGATGCATTATCCATGTATTTTCTGGATCTCTGGGTGAAAGGGGCTATATAGTAGTATGACAGGAAGTCATTTAAATGTAAAAAATTTAAGTAAAAATTTGATTAGTCATGTGACAAGTCAGGTGATTGGCAAAAAAAGTTGCCAGAATTGAGTGCCTATGAGCAAATATGGCAGACAGCCAAGGAACCGCCATTGAGATGAATGGGAATGCCAACGGATAGCTTTCTCTAAGTATTATAGACCTCCTTGGCGATGTCAGCCGAAAAGTAAAGTCATTTGAAAAACAAAGCAAGTTATTATATTTTGATGAAATGCTAAGAAGACAGATATTGTTTGCTTTGGAATAATATGCATTGGTGATTTGCTCACAATAAGACCAGGGGGCAGGAATGTATTAAGAAAGTAAATGGAGTTTGATTCACGTTGATTCAAAGAGATGCTTGATGATGAAATATTATGCATCAAAACATTATCACATCCGTCTTGATAGCATGAAGTTGAACATTTCAGCTGTGTAATTTATGTTTGATCTCTGCATTCACACGTGATTTTCACTCTCTTCAAACTCCCTCAGCAAATTCTGCGAGAGTGTCAAGTACTCTCAACACTGTGTCATTCGTGGATGGGATACATTGGCCCTGCACGCTTTAATTGGTGTCACATATTAACAACAGATAACTCTTAACATGATTCAGATATCAAGAACTCTAGTTCAATACAATTACCATGGTTAATGGGATCACAAGGGTAGGCCGACTTCAGGTAAGACAGACAAACAGTTGAGTTGCCGTTCAGAAAAATGTAATTACGAATATCAGCATGGCTGTGATCACCTATACCTCGAGGCCTGGGCCGAAACCCAGACATATATGGTTTTTGTTTTTTTTTTGCTCTCGTGATATTTATTTTATACAATCATAGAATTTAATAAAATTTCACACACAGAATGTCTAGATTTTTTCACCATCAAAAATAGATAGTTTGAGTATTGCACATTATTGCAATATTTCCACAGGCAAGGCATGTTTATTTATATAGCACATTTTATACACAGTTTTTAGGAATAAAAAAATAATAGTAAAAAGGAAAAAAGTTTATTTATTTTATGTTAGAAGCAGGCACATTTACACTTCTACAAAAAAATAGTGACTTTTAGCAGGCCGTTTAGATTTAACAAACAGTGATGTTCATGGTTTGTGAAGCTGTGCATGTTTTTTATTCAATTTCCCTTGTGTTTTTAAATATTATTCCGTTTTTTTTCTTTTTTTTTTAAAGAGTAATTTTTTCATGAACATCTGCTGGTGCTGATTCATGTCTCCCTTCAGAGCCTAGATTGGAAGAAGAACACATGCATCAAAAACACCCAAACACCACAATAAACTTCACAAGATTAGGGGAAAAACATAACCTGTAGCCAAACACACCAATGACCTTCAAATAATGACACAATAGGTGTGATAGAAAGAATAATAATCTGTGGTAAAAGAGGAGAGAAAGAGAGAGAGATCGCTTGTTTATTCATTTGCGATAATTATCACAGGCAATCAAGCTGAAATAAATCGTTCCCCTCATAAACACTGCCAACTGTAACTAGAGAAAATCTGTTAATTGAAAGAAATTCAGATGTTCATCCAAACATCAACAATGGATAAACTTCTTATTATTAATAATAAAACAATAGGGAAAAGAGTGTTTTTTTAATCACGTACAGCAGTCATTGCCATGATATAGGGGACCACATTTAAAGCTGCAGTCCGGCACTTTTTTGGGTTTAAAAATATCAAAAAAGACATTTTTGAAAAAAAACGTAACCAGCCAGTGTTCAAAACGATCTGCTTGCATTACCTCGATTCAAAACGGTAAGCTTGTAATAATGATTTTAATTCCAGTGGTACTGGTGGATTTCCGCGGGAATTTCGAGCATGTCTTTGCATCATTACGTCACTTCTGAACATAAGAGAAGGAGTCCCCGGCTAGCGTGTGTGGATGATGGAGGTGGAGATTTAGCTTAGCACTTGGTGTGGCGGATCCCGAAAGTTTAAAGCGACAATCACCAGTGACAACTGGAGATTCACTAGTTGTAAAACCCAAAGACTTAAAAAAATATATTTTTCACGTTTTGACGTGATATAAGTAATCGTTAGATTTAATCAGCATGATAGTCTACTGCAATGCTTCCCCCCACCCCCCTGAATTTGGTCAGAACAAAAGTGAATGTTACTTACTTGTTCAGATGACATTTTCCGATGAAAATTCTAATGTTGACACTTTCAAAAAGTATACTCTGAGATTGCTGATGACAGTAACGTTACAGTATCCACAGCGACGCGGCAGCCTCAATACATTGTGTTCATCCGCGCTGTTTCATGCCGATTTACTACCCACGCACGGTTAATAATTCCGCGAATAACTGCAATTGCAGATTTCTAACAGAGATGGCGACAAAGAGGAAAAACGACGGACTGCAGCTTTAAATTAGCCTAACTTCAACTTTAAAGGTCCCGTTTTTCCTGTGTTTTTGAATCTTTGATTGTGTTTACAGTGTGCAATGTAACATGTGATCATGTTTCGGGAGTAAGAAAACACAGTATTTTTCACAAAATGTACTTATCTGTATACCGCTGTTTTCCCTTTCCTAAAAACGGGTTGATGATGACTTCCTTGTTCTATGAAGTCCCTCCTTCAGAAATACGTAACTAGTTCTGATTGCCAGCGGTTCCTTTGTTTTGATTCGACAGCAGCTTAGCGCACTTTGCCCTGAAAGGTCCCGCCTCTTACCATAAAGGGGAGATGCATTCACTCAGTGTTATTGTAAGGTGATTTGACTCGGGGATGAAAATAACAGTGTCTCGACGACATTGCGACAAACACACTCTACAAACGCAACTCTTCCTCTTCTCTGTAGGAGCGCAACAAGACCACACCCCCTTTTTTTGTGTATTCCTGTGTGCGGAGGTTAGTCAAAAACTGTTCTAGTGATGTCATTAAAGCAGGAAGTAGAGGGATGTAGTCCAAACCGGCCGTTCGCTGTAGGCTTTGAAAGGGGACTTCTGTTAAATAAAATATCTCGCTTGGCAGTGAACTTTGAGCTTTATAATTTTACAGGTATTATTTATACTCTAACAGCAACATTACACACTAGCTAAAGTTTTTAAAAAATGGGATCACGTAGAACAAGACCTTTAAAAATATAATTTGTCATAGCCTAATTGTTTTACATGCATGTAGGCTACACAAGTACACAGACAAAACAGTGACAGATAAATAGTAAGAATACAATACAAATATGTAGGGCTGTAAACGATTAATCACGATTAATAATCGAATCCAAAATAAAAGTTTGTGTTTACATAATATATGTGTGTATTGTGTATAATTATTTTGTATATATAAATACACACACATGCATTTATATATTTGAGAAATATTTGCATTTATATACTGCTGATATATATATATATTATATATGATATATTATATATAAATATAACTATTTTGTATATAAATAACAATTTTTTCTTAAATATATACATGTGTGTATTTATAGCCTATAATTATACACAATACACACACATATATTATGTAAACACAAACTTTTATCGATAAATCGCGATTAATGGTTTACAGCCCTACACATATGGTGATATTATGCTTGTATAACAAATAAAAGCGAAATAAAATAAATATAGCCTAGTCTACTTATTTGAGTCTATGAAAATATATGAAATTAAATTTCATAGACATAGCCTAGCTCTCATACATTTCACTGAAATCGACAGATATAACGGACCAAGTCAAGTTTGTTTACCATTAACTATTATATTAAGACTGAATGTGCAAGTGAACTCATGAAAGAAAAAGTGTTGACCCATCTGTCTAATAGTGACATCAAATAGAATGATAACAGTTGTTTTCAAACAGGCTTTCAGGGCAATAAAATAAGATCAGATTCGAATTATATGATTATGTGCTTTAAAATAATAATCATACTCGCATGTAAACTGAAATTTACACTGATTTTGCAGCCATCGCACATAGTGCGCGCACCCGAGTACGTGCGCACTCCCGTCCTCCGTCATTCATTTAACCCGGACGTGAAGCCGCTCCATAGAAAAATATCCGATACGGCAAAACAGCTTACCTTCATAAAAAGGTACGTTTATTAACCCAAACACACCACAACACACCAGGGGATGTCATATATTTCTGTTTTACCTCTTGATTAGATTGGTAAGAGTGAACACGGCGCGTTTAGAGGATATGTGCCGGTAATATTTGAGCTTGTTTCAGACTGCTGTTGCAGTGCTAACTAGCTTAGCCCCTTGTTGCGCTTTCCAGCCTTATTACTTTATGACTCTTATATAATACAATAACAGCTATTTATCCTGATTTTAGAAGCACATTTTTGTGTCTTGACAGTTCAATATTTTAACCTACGAACGACTGAGGGTTTGTAGTCAAATTAGTGATTCTTTTGACAACTGTCATGTTGATGAGCAGACTGGCTCTTCCACCTTCTTCAGGTTGTTGTGTTTATGTTTAATAAATATATTTTGCACGGCCATTTGTGATGTCATACGCGCAAGTATGGCTTTGAAATATGTGTTTTGGGTTATGGTGCCCTGTCAGAGTCAATGCAGTACTTGAGTATTGTTGTTAATGCTTGCAAGTTGTTTTTGGGCAGAGGCCTGGGTATCAGTGACACAAGCATTGCTAAATACTGATCCCTCATTGACTGTGAATGGAAGGATCTTGTCGCGCATGCCCCCTCTACACCTCCCGCATCCTGCCAGATAGTGGGAAGTTGTTGTGCGCACGCGCAGTGCGGCGATGCAGGGGCGCTTTTTGCCAGAAACTGAGCCGCTATCATGATCGCGTTCACGCAGACGTGTTGAATGGGTTGCTGCATTGCAGGAATTAGCCACAGCTGACACGTTGGTCTGTCTGTGAAGCGGAACGGTGGCTGTGCAGCTCATGGATGGTTTGTGGGGGTGTTTTCAGATCAGCTCTGGGCCCCAGCTGGTCATTTATAGGGGAAAATGTTGAGTTTGTAGGAACACACTTCACTTTGACACCTCAGAGCTGAAGAATCCCCAGTGTTTTACACACACCTGTGTCACATCTCATGTGACTAACCATATGTGTCCACTGGCATGGAAGAAATCTGCTCATTACCACCTAAAACGCCTGCTCTGCCACTTAGCAAATGCAGCACAGGTGGTTGTTGAATATAATTGCTTTTAGTGTATACAGTTATTGTTAATTTGATATTTAATAGTTTAAATGTATATTTAATGGAAACCTACACTGCCGTTCAAAAGTTCTCGGTCGGTAAGATTTTTTAAAATCTGTAATGCTTACCAAGGCTGCATTTATTTTATTAAACATACAAAAAAAAAAGCTGTAATATTGTGAAATATTAGTAATGTAGAATAACTGTTTTCTATTTGAATATATGTTATAATGTAATTTATTTATGTGATGCAAAGCTGAATTTTCAGCATCACCAGTCTTCAGTGTCATGATCCTTCAGAAATAATTATAATATGATGATCAAGAAACATTTGATTATTATCAGTGTTGAAAATGTTTTTTTCATGATTCTTTGATGAATAGAAAGCTCAAAAGAATAGGCTAGCATTTGTCTGAAATAGAAAGCTTTTGCAACATTGTACTGCCGTTCAAATAATACAGATTTTTGAGCATCATATTACAATGATTTCTGAAGGATCATGTGACACTGGAGTAATGATGCTGAAAATTTGCATCACAGCAATAAATGATTTTACATAGGTTATAGGCATATTACAGTAGAAAACAGTTAGGCTGCTAATTTAAATTGCAATAATTATTTCTTCTTTCAAAAACATTTGAAGATCTTACTGAACCCCACCTTTCGAACGTTATAAACATAGATTTATTTTGAATAGTCATATTTAACAATGTGATTTTGAAGCACTGATCTACTAAAATTCCAGCATTATTTTTAACAGATGTCATCATCATACATCTAATAATAGATGAATCAAAATAGACGTTTTGATTCTTGCTCTGTTGTCAATCCCACAATCCAGTGCAAACCTGCCATTCATCTTCCGTAGAGAAGGGATGCCCTCTCACTTTGTATTAATGGCCTCATATACAGTTACAGAGAGCAATTCTTGAGTGTGTTGGAGAGAGATGGAGACACAGATCGGGGTGATGCACCTAATGCAGTTCTGGGTGTTTTTCTAATCTGTCTGATGCCCGGTACTTAACACAGCGATAAAATATGATGAAAGTGAAATAGTGAAACTCATCTGCGTATACTGCTCTCTTTTTAAACGTCAAACTTCTCCCATCTGTTGTTGCACGCACTTTCTGTATTTCCATATTTATTCTGCCATTTTAGCATGATGCATCCTGAAATCAGTCTGACCCACTTCCCACTGTTTAAGAATTTTAAAGAGCTGTAGTCTCTCTTCTGCATTGTATTTCTTATACAGCAATGGAACTTCTGTTTGCATCCTTAAATCTATTTGAAATAATTCTGCAGATTTTTGCCCCTAAAAAATTGGCTCATTTTGGATTCATTTTAGTATTCCCATGGCATTTATACAGCATTTATGCTATTAGATTGCGTTTTTTGATAATCATCTCAAATCACTCTGAATCGTTACATGCAAATTTTGTTTACACTAATAACCGTCTTAAATCAGTGCTGTTATGGATTATGATGTTTCTGACAGGGGTCTCTCAGCAGGTGTGTCAGAAATGACAGATTCTTTGCCGTAACCATCTGCTGTGTAAAATGGGGCTGATGGTGGGTCTCTGAATAAACTCTTGCATTAGCCGCTGATTAAAGTCCAGTGTAAATGTGATGCCTTCTTTCATTGCGGAGAGATTTACTACCGCAACACCGGCTTGGCAGTTTCCGCTATTCCAAAATAAAGCAATCCATCAATTAGTCAGCAGCTCCATCAAAGCCAAGATATTACGCACCAAATTGCCTCGAATGATGAACAGTTGTAATTTATGAACAAACCCGAGACCGGGCGGCAGACTGCGAGAGAGAGAGATTGCTGTGCTGAAATATTCAGATTGTTATTATAATTTTTTTAAGCTGTTGTTTTTAAATAATCAGTAATGTTAACAGAAGTAAATGGTTTGCTTGTGTGTAATAAACATGGATCATTATTTGTTTAATAAGTCCCTGATAAAGTGTTTGTTTAATATTTATCCAGAACTACACATTTACAATGTCTGAATCATATGCTATAAAGACAGCTGGTGCCTTTAAAAGAGGAACTAGTATAAAACAACAAACTGACAATGTTAACTTGGCAGAACAGTATGTGAACTGGCAGGTGGAGCTAATGGTAAGGCATCAAGTTTTGACTTTCTGTACATTTCTTGGGTGGCTCAGTGGTTCATGTAGGTTGTCTACAAACCGGAAGGTTGGTGGTTCTATCCTAACCCCTCACCTAACCCCAGCTGCTCCCGACGAGCTGGATGGCACCTTGCATGGCTGACACCGCCGTTGGTGTGTGAATGTGAGGCAATATGTAAAGCGATTGGATTTGGTGGCCATTGGGTCTGTGAAAGCGCATTATAAAAGCAGTCTATTTACCATTTACCATATTGTACTGTTTACACATGCGTTTTCTTTCTCACCTGTTTACGTTCACTTAAAACATAACTGACTGTATTTATTTACATGAATACCGGTACTCGCCAACACCGGCATTTTGACATTTTGTGTGTATTTGTCTGTGTAAGGGCAATAAGCAGCGAAAAGGAACTCAATTTAGTACTGAGACAAGGCTTTATGTGCACGCCCTTTGGTTGTGAGCACAAAATCTGCGGGAATGAGTAAAGATATGTACAACAATACGCACAATTCCAAGCCACAATGAATTCATCCAGATTCTGGGGCAAATAAAATAATTGTGATTGATGGGAGGCGGGTTTGTGTGTCAACTCGCTTTCAGAGAGATGAGAGTGCTAGAAAGCGCATCTGGTATTGTGTATCTGTTCTGTGAAAAATTTGTATTGAAAGCGTTTCAGATATTTCAGTATCAATATGTATCAAAGTCGATATTTTTGACAACACTACATTTGCACTTAGTTTATTATTTACTGGTGTCATAACTGTAGCTAGCAGTTAACTGATATAGTCTCTCTCTTTCTCTTGTATTTCAGCTGAAGTGGGTCTGAAGTTTAATTAAGCTTGGTTTTATTCTGTGTTATTTTCGAGGTTGACTTATAAGATGGCACATTGTGAGATTTGACAATGAAGGAATGGTTTATGAAGAGAAGGACCGGTTTGAGGGTGTGCACACATGTTAAAGATGGGAGTGAACAAGGTGTCTGGCTGGATCAATAATTGATCGACTGTAAGTGAGAATAGGCTTTTTTTTCTTCACACAGACAATAGCAACTGAGGAGGACACATAGTGGTGATTGAGTTCGTTTTCACGAGAGGATGGAAATTGAAATATGGATTGAGGTTGCAAATGCTTGTGAGCTTCCATATTAGGGCTCAAATATTTCCCTGCTCCTCATCTATGCGTGTGAGCTGTGTCTCTGCACATCAGCGTATGCTGTGTGTCCGGTTATATTTAGATGTAAGGAGTCACAAAAAGGTATGAACTGGATCTGATTATGTCTCTGTTTAGTTGGACTTATTGTAGTATTTGAATTTTAATCTCAGTAATGAATATTTCCATCTTTCTTATAGAGACACTCTAGAATAGTTTCCGCTCTCCCACGCTTTCCTTGTCTTCTGAATTCTTGTTGCCCTCATTAGTATTCATGTAGACCTAATACACTGAAAACATAAACAGATTGGACAGTAGTTTACATCTATCTTTTTTTTAATCTCTGAAGTTCAATTACAACCTTAGTCAAGCTTACTTGCACAGAAAGTGTGATGTATTTTGTTGCTTTTTTCACCCTATCTGTGACCCTTAGCATTGAAATGAAAAATAAGGTGTTTGCTACTGTATCTTAGAGTAAGACATAAGACTAAGCTCATCTATAAGATGTCACGTTACACCACTGTATAATAACCTTGATAGTGTCTTGATGGCTTTTTTTAATTGACTTTTTTAATTTTTAATTTTTTTTGATTGACTGCCTCACAAATTTGTTCAATCATTTACTGACTTTTTTAAAAACATTGACAAAGAATTCAAGAAAGAACATACTGTAAATTAACCTAGAACCTACAATTTTATTTTACAACTATTATCTGTTCTGCATATATGGTAGATAGGCCTATGTGGATTCACTCTTTGGCCCTGTTTACACCTGGTATTAAGATGCGTTTTGGTCGATGGGATCACAAATATTCCATGCACTGTCAAGTACTTCATCAGATTTGTCGCGTTGCCAGTCTTGGCAGTAATTATCTTGTCGCAAATATTGCATCGCGGGCTGTTGGCATCAAGCCTGGTGAAATGTAGCCACACTTTTGATCTTTTACATCTATGGGGGTTGTGTTGCTTACACACTACAGCCTCACGTGAGCCATGTCTCTTGGTGTAACCGGCGTAAACTAGTGTTTTTCCTTGATGCCTCGCCACAGCCAATCATGCTGCATGCTTTTTGGCTCACTGACGTTGACTAGATTAACCCCTTAGGTATTGAAAATTGGTACCAAACGACAAGAGATTGTTTGATGCTCGGTGGTATCAAGGTAATTTGGTTGTGCCTAAAAAGTATCAAACTCGATACGGAGCCCTAGTACACCATGTAATATTTATGATTTTCGAAGAGCTGTGCATGGGCAAATGTGGGGAGCACCACTTTGTCTTTGTCGCTAGAAACGCCTGCAATTTGCCGCTTTCAGTGTGCCTCTCATTGAAAATGAACTACAGTTTTGTGCTTTCCGCCTCCCGTGAAACTACTTTTTATGTCGAAGTGGTACAACCGCCATGAGCGGCCCACCGGGAATTTTTCAGGTTCTGTCGATGACCACTCCGGGCCTAAACACGCAACTCTTCAGGATTGCTGGAAAATTAAGAGCAGGTGTGTTTGATTAGCGTTGGAGCTAAACTCTGCAGGAATGTGGCCAGGGTCCGAAATTAACTTTTTGGCTCACCTGCCATGGGGACTGGTAGATGAAAAAATCCACCAGCCAAGCATATTTTTTACTGGCCAAAATAATAAACAGCCTTTTTGTGTCACATACATTAATTTCAGTACATTTAATTGAGATAAGGTATTGTTGAATACAAACATTAAAAATTGTCTAGAGCAAAATTTGAAATGTATATTAAAAAAAAATCTATATAGGCCTATTGATCAAAATGTAATCAACTTTATTCGTAAAGCACTTCTAGAAACTGTAGTTGACCAAAAGTGCTGTACAGAGTTGCCAAACCAAAAATGTACAAAAATGCCAAACAGTAATGAAAACAAATGAAACATGTCAGATACAATGAATAAGAGTACTGGTCTGCTCTGACAAGGCCATTAGCGCTGTCACAGAAGTTTTCAAGAGTAGAGGCTCCGATTGAGCCAGGGACACAGACACACAGGCAATGTGACACTTGCTGTGTTCATCGTCACGAATGTTCTCAAATTTCATTGTTTTATTTCCGATGACAAATTTGTTTCTGTTTTTATCTTTAGCATACTGGCGACACACAGAACAACTCCAAACCTCCATTTCTCACAAAACGTTCTTTTTTTTATGTAATTCACCCCCTTTTTTTCTGTGGGTTTACGTTTCAAAGGTTGACTCACTCCTGGTAAATGTCACCACATAACAGCTAATAAGCGGCAGCTAGCTGCAGACCGGTGGCACCTAAGCGATGTAATGTAACTTACAGTATACTCCATATGAAGTTAGCTGGAGAACTAGCTAGCAACAGACCGTCTCTAGTGCTCCAAGTCTTGCGGCACTGTTTACCTTACCTTACTCGAGACAGTGCCGCGAGACTTGGAGGAGGAGCGCTAGAGACGCTCTGTGGCTAGCTAACCTCGTCCCCAGATTAGTGGCTGGCAAACACAACAACTCCGAGTCATCCAGATATTTTATAACATTACAAAATGCAATTGTAATAAACATTTTATTATATTACACATTACTATTTTGGTATGATAGTGTGGCGGATAGCCTTTTGAGATTTACACGCCAATTGGAAAATCGACCCACATTTGGCGCTTGGCAGGTATTAATTTCGGACCCTGACTGTGGCCCCCCAGGACCGAAGTTTGCCATGTATGATGAATAGATGAACTTTCAAAAAGTGGTTCAGTTGATCTGATTTATCTGATTTATTTCCACAGATGAAGAAATATTTTGTTTCTCATGTCCTTTTAAACATTTATTTAGTATTTCAAAGGATTGTACCTTCTGTTTTCTGTGTATGTGTGAGAAGAGATGATGGTTTAAGTTAGAATTGGATGTTTATTTTTTTTATTAACAGTTTAGAACAGTATCACATGATATCGATACAGGTTAGTGTAACTGAAGGGTGAACCCTGACGAACTTCTGGTAAATTTGAGATTTTCTCAGCAAGTCCATCTGGCCAAGAGCCCATTCAAGCCCATTTCCAATTTTTTCCAGATCGAGGCACCAATTACAAACGTTGAGTTAGGCTTTAAACAATGACGATCACTCTGATTGGTTTTAGGTCTATCCAATTGCGCCCAGAGGCATTTGAGCGACGTCCGTTGGTAACGCCCAAGCGGCAACCTCCCTGTCTCTCTCTTGAAACCAACACGGAAGTGAATTAAACGGCAATTCATCGACTGGCCGCTTGAGGCTGGCTGCAGAAGTGAGTCAAATCTGTATCTCCCCCAGGTTGAAATGCCCAACTTTACAGCAGAAAAAAAACATGTTTAGAGCCTGGTTCTCTCTGTGGCTTTGGTCTATACAGCTAATTTTGCCCTTCATGCCTTCATTTTGCCCGTGAATTTTTTTTTTTTATAACTCACCTGTTTAGTTGATTAATATTTAAAGTTCTGCAAAATTAAGGGTGTGTCCACTTTTGAGTGACAGGTGGATTCCCAATGATGTCAATGCTAGCCGGTTAGCCGTCACTTCACCTCAGCAAATTCCAGCTGCTGAACTTGCCATCTCTGCCGCGTTTGTGCTTTTTTTCGGGATTATTTCATATAATTTAATACACCCATTACCTCACCCATGCCTTTGGATTCCGTCGTTATCGTCGAGTATCGTTCGAGAGAACAACCAGCGCTGTATTCCAGTTGTTTTGGATGTCTGACAATTTCGTCGCTTTTTGGAGTTTTCAGATTTAAACCAGCTAGTGAAGGCAGGGTGCAGCTCAGAGAAATTGATAGTTCAGACTTTTGGCCTTTTATTTTGGCAAGACATTTGTGAGGGGCTGAAAAGGAGCGTGCCAGAGGGGAAGCAGGTGGGAGTATGAATTGGCTGTTGAACTGTTTGATAGTAAAGCAACTATTGATTGAGATTCTAGCTCACTAATAGCCACTAATGGTCTCTCATACATGCACACACTCATTCATCAGAGAGTTGTACAAGACATTTAAAGCTGTAAAGACATCCAAAAAGGCAGTTGCCTCGCTGTCCAGACAGTCATTCACTATGTTTACATGGACAGCAGTTATCTAATTATTGACCTTATTCTGAATAAGTAATATTCTGATTAAGGTGTTGTTTACATGAGTTGCTTTAAGAATATTCTTGTCATGTTTCCGTTTTACATGTTAGAACATAGGCCTAGATCGATTAATGGCACACGCCATTGTCATCACCATGCCACTCCGTCCGACGTTACCTCCTTATCAAGTGCAGTTAATTGTTTGTCATGCTAAACGTGCAAATAGACGAGGGCAGATAGGATACAAATTCTGAAGCCATCCTCTCCTTTGTTTGCTGACAAACGGTTGACCACTGCCATGTGTGTGTGTCCAAAATGCGGCAAACTCCCACACGTCTTTAATAGTGTGATTTAGGTGTGCACATGTCTTTAATGCACTTTGATAATGGGACTAGGAATACTCGTGTCTTAATTTGATTTGTTTACTTCAAGTATGTTTACTTTAGATGGATTAAGGTAATCATAAATCTGTTTACATGCTGGTTTCTTAATCAGAGTATTGTCTTAATCAGCTTAATGTCGGATTATTGTTGACTTGTCCATGTAAACGTACTGACTGACCTCCTGGACAGCATTTTTGAAGGAAGGCACCAGACTGCTTTCCAAGGCACCATAGTGTCACGTTTAATGATCTAAGTTGACGTGAGCTTTAGAAATATCCTAGGGAATATGTAATGACTACAATGCTTATTTGTCGGTAGAAATTGAATCATGCATTGAAAAAAAAAATAAAAAAAATAAAATAAAATAATAAATAATTTACTAATTTGAAGCACTCCATCAGACACGATTTTTTATCTCTTTTTTTTCAGTGACTGACAGCTGACCCACACACATAGGATATCATATGTCTGCATTAACAAATCATCCAGATGGAGGCATTTTAGTTGACAGTATGGATTCAGACAGCCTTATATCATGCTCAATATATTCTGCAGGTTTCAAACACAGACTAATAGTACATTTCAGCAAGGAGAGGAAAGAAAAGAGAGCATGTTTTCTCTCTCTCTTATAGATGCCATAAAGGTCTTAAAATGTTTGAATCCCGTTAATTGCTGCTTTGAGCTATATATTTTTTTCCTGTTTATTCTTGTGCTCTTTTTTTTTCTCTCTCTCTCTTTTGTTTGGCTGACATTATACGAAATAAAAAAAATCTGAAAACACTGAAAATTGTATTCAGTAGAAAGCGAGATACTTTTATTGTGCAAGTTATAACTTATTTTCTCTAACTCTAATTTTTTTTAGCCTAATGTCTCTCTCTCTGTCCGTAAAAGGTTTCTCTCTCTCTCTCTCGCTCTCTCTCTCGCTCTCCAAAATCTGGTTTGTTTCCTCACTTTGTGTGGTAATGAGTTTAATGAATATTCATGAGGCAGGGCTGTTTTCAGCATGTAGATCAGGATTACAAGTTTGAGTGTATGAAGGTGCTGACAGCAGAATAATGCTATTTTATATAAAAGCTAAAATGCGTCAATGACCTGCTTGGTCATAAGAATGACTTTGACAAGCATTTGTTTCCTGCGTAGATCAATATATAGCCAATATATGCGTTTCCACCGCGATCTAAAGTACCGTGAAGATTAGGCAAATAGTCCGGTGACGTAGGTGTTTGTCACGACCATGGTGTTTGTCAAAAAACAGTAGGTAATTCGGCCTGGGATTTTTACGCAGGTGGTGACAAACACTGACATTCTAGATTTGGATGGCAATAAAATCAATGACTAGCCCCTGTAAATGTCCCTATGAGAAACAATTACTGTCCGAATATGGCTTAATAAAGAACATTAAAAACTTTTTCACCACATGTTTGTCTTTGCATAAAAAATATATATAATTTTTTTTCCGAAACTTGGAATGGGCACGAAATGACCCTATTGTGTATCAAATATTCTTGTTCAAGCCGTTCTTTTCTGTGTGTGTTTAAGTATTTTCTTTTTCGTGCCTATTTCATCAGTCCCATCTGTGTCAGTGTCAGCCCTACATTTCAGGTCAACATAAACCCTAACAGCATAGATGCCATAAAGGTCTTAAAATGTTTGAATCCCGTTAATTGCTGCTTTGAGCTAGGCCTATATATTTTTTCCTGTTTATTGTTGTGCTTTTTTTTTCTCTCTCTCTTTTGTTTGGCTGACATTATACGAAATAAAAAAAATCTGTTAGGTTGAGGCTGTTTTACACTGAAAATTGTATTCAGTAGAAAGCGAGATACTGTTATTGTGCAAGTTAAGTGGCTTGTCTAAATACCTGTCTCTCCTCCTCACTTTTTCTCTTTCTCTCTGTCTCCTGCTGTTATGTGTCTAACTGCTCGTTAAGCCATCTGTAAAACCTTTGATCTCAAAGCTTTGCCACTCAGCAGCCAAACAGAGGAGTGTGTGTCTGTCTGACTAAGGTGTGTTTCACATGTGTGAGAGAGATGAACTAACTCCGAACATGTGTGTATTTAGTGCAGCATCTCGTATGGAAGGCAAGTGCAGTGAAATCCATATTTTGAAGCGCTTAGTTTGTTTGCTTCACTAAAGCAATTTGTGGACCTTGCAGTCTAAATTGTTTGAGTTGATTTAAGGCTTTTATTCAATGCTCAAAGTAGGGATGTCCTGAGCCGATCTCAAGGATTGGTATTGTGGCGGATTGAACATTTATGATTGATATCGGTTATCCTAAGCCCGATCCTTTATTTCACTCCGCTGTCATGCAGTAGGTGGCAGTATGGACCTTCAAGTGGGTTTGCCAACTGCCATTAAAAGGAAAAGAAGCAGCTCAATTATGCGTTTGTGACGTATGAGAAGTTGAACCAATGCTGTTCTAGCACGTCACTCACGTTCGAGCTTCTGTGTTTCGCATATTTGATGCGCACTTTTGTAACAAATCACTCAAATAATTAATTTACTGTTTATTTTAGTTTTTGCAGACCATCCAAGGTGTCATTGCCATAACCCGTTGGCTTGCTTGACTGACTGGGATTCTGATGCTGTAAGCGTCATGCTTTCTAACATTATGTCCACTTTTTTTTCCTTTTGTTGCAATTATTTGTTAGATATTTATGAAATAGATCAGTAGTCCCATATTCATAATTGTGACCACACAGTCTTATTATGTCTACTATTGTAACAGATGTTTAATTCTATATATAAATAAATATAAGTACAATTACTGTAGTGATTGTTTGGAAACTGTTGACTGCCACTGCGGCATCACTCCCCCACAGGTCGTTTTGATTTATTTATTTTTTTATAGTAATAGAAATGTGTAATTTAGTTCAGTTAGAGAACAGACACTACAATTAAAATCTGAACATGTCTAATAAACACACGGCTATGACAATATATCGTTTATCTGAGTTCTTCAAGCCTTCTCGGGTATTTTCATGTTAATAAAGTATATACTTCACTGCTAATCGATATAGTAGTGCTGTAGCGGCGCGTCGATGACGTCATATTTTTGCGTTGACACTTAATTTATTTTTTGCACCGTTCCCGGAGCAAAAAATACACGTGGGAGACAGAAACATTGCAGAATGGAGGACGAAACTGCAACCTCTTCACAGAATTCCCAATAGCGTCGTCAAAGTACCGGTACTGAAAATGTGACGGTACCTGTAGTACCGGGTATATTCGGTAACAGGCAGCTGCTTTCAGTCGCTCGCTCCCGTGTTTATCTAAGCGCGGGGCTCCAGACTAACTTTTTTACTGTGAGCACTGTAGCCGATATATACCACGATATAGTGTCTGTGTATATTTAACTGCAAGAAGACTATTTAAATATGAACCTTGCATGTTTTGCTTGTCTCTGTGTGAAGTGAATGGATGGCGCAGACGCATTTCATTTTTTTTTCAAATAGTTAAATAAAATAGAAAAATTGTTCCAACAGATTTTGAACTAATGTGAACGGTAGCTACTAACCTAGCACGAACAAACTGCACAGAGCTAAGATGCCTTGGTTAGCCCAGCACCACCAAAGTGCACAGCTGCTAGATCTAGCTAACGGTAGCAAGCAGATTGCAGTAGCTTTTAACATTATCTGTCTAACGTTAGCTAACGCACGAGTCACGACTTACGACTTAACGTTAGTTAGCGTTAACTCATGCTGTGGTTGTTTACGAGTCAAATACATAAAGTTAGCCAGCTTATAGTATCATGATTCAGTACGCTAGTTCGCCAATGTCAATTAATGGAGCCAAGCAATGTCCAGGCCAGGGTTTTTATTAATCGAGCAACAGAAAAATAATTGTTATATTAATAATCCAATTAGTCGTTAGATTAGTCGACTAATCGATACAATATCGCCCGACTAATAGTTTTATTAATAATTGTTTACCCCAGCCCTACGATATAGTCTTTATCACTGTGTAGAATATTATGAAATATGTTGTGTGCCTTATCCTGTGTAAGAGGTTCATACATTTTTATGTTTGGAAAGATGTCTGACGCGTGTTGCTTCTTTAAATGCTCTTTTGGGTTTTGAACGTGATTTCATGTTAATGGAGATTAATTGTGCAGCCCTAAAAACAATGCTAATAGGGTACCTGGTTATTTGTATCCTTCTTGTTGTTGTCTTTTTCACTAAGAATGATAATGAACAAGCAATTGCCACCCCCGAATTAGCGCTTTAGAAGTAAAATATTACACTTCGATTAACCGGTGGGGAAAAAGCCTCTTTTATTGTTTAAAAATATTTGAGCCCCTGAGAAACCCTCTGTATGTCCCTGTATACATTGAATTGAATTGAATAACTGTAATGTACTTGGTGTGCACTAAGCACTTGGAAAATACAAGTATCGGCTCGAGATTCTGTATCAACTATACTCAATATTCAATTACTCTGATCGAAAAAAAAAAAACCTGGTCCCTTTAAAAAAGCGTAATTTATTAAAACTTCAAGAATGAGTGACTTAAGACGGTGCAAATTTGGGAATCATGAAGTGTACTTTTAAAGAGCTTGTCAACATAACTTCTGACTGAATCAAAGCAAAGTTTAGGATGTTTAATAGCAGCCTAAGTGAAGTAGAAAATTACCAGTGGAAGTGATGATTGGAAATGCACCACTTGCTTCAAATTTCTGGTGGGTTTGAATATCACCCATGCTTGAGATGAGTGTATGTTTGTGTGCGTGCCAGTGGCTGAAAGGACATTCTTTCAGTCTCATCTGTTCATCAATGAGAGGAACCACTCGGAGCAGACATGTTTGCTCTCCTTCATCTCACTCTGTCTCTGTGCTGTCCATCCAAACGGGTGGCCTGGGTGTAGTCTCAGCAACATGTCTGCTGGTTTAGAGAGTGCACTTCTGATCAAAGCCATGCGTGTCTCTGATGCCATTCTCATCAGGTATGATGTCGAGATGCTTTATAGATCTGTTTAGAATACCTCCTGACAGCCACACACACACATACACACACTGATAGCGCTTTGTATCATCATCTTCTTAGGAGCAGAATCAATTATCAGTAATTAAGTTAGTGTCAAAGTCTTTATCACTCATTCAACCGAACAGTTTTATCTTCCTTCATCTGCTTCTGACCCTCTTCAGATGTCCAGGAAAGGCTTCTCTTCTTCTTCTGGTGACATCTTTGTTCTTTCTTTCAGTTCAGTGCTTTTCTCTCTTTTCATCTCTTGTCATCTGCAGAAAATGTGTTATTTTATTCATTATCGTTTACTCAGAATGTAGACTGTTTGAGCATGTTAATAAAACAAATCAAGTTAAGAGTAATTTTTTCATTGTTGTGGGTAGTGGTGTAATTTTGACTAAACTATTTCATTCTACTGAGTCTACCCTTCTTGCATTTTTTCCCCTTCAAATGTGCACAATAATCAACAATCAGCATGTGGTGCATTGTTTTCCAATATTTTTATGTCTAAAATTATAATAAATATGGTAAATCACACTTTTTGTGACAACTCTGAAAAACTTTTCTTTTTTCAAGAATACATAAAGAAAAATGCAGTTTTTATTTATACTTTGACTTTAATACACTTCTATGATGAATATAATGAATAAAATCAATACAATTTATTTGATTCTTTGTTTTGTTTATTTAAGACCTTTTTTTTAACCCCTTAAGCGGCACCCCCCTTTTTTTTTTAATGAAAATGCATTGTAACTTACATGGTTGTAATTCAAGAATGTTTTGGAATATAGATGTAAGATTGGTCTTGTTTTAAAGAAGACATTTGGCAGATTTTTTTAGAAGTGTAGAAATACATTAAGGAAGTTAAACAGTAAAAAAAGTTATAGAAGTTTGACTTTATGAAAATGTACAATGTTAAAAATTGTATTCATATTTTATATAAAATATATATTTTCTAAACCTGGAGGACTCTAAAAATGCTAAAAAATCAAAGCCAGAAATCTGAACAAGTTGTGTTTCAAATTTTAGGTTGATATCTCAAAAAAATAAGCTTTCAGTAAGGTTTTGTTTGGGCGCAGTACCAAACTTTTTCACTAGTTGACATTACTGCCCATATAAGGGTGCCTCCAATTCCATGTTGTTTGAGTGATCTGAACCATTATTTTAAAAAATGTCATACAATTTATGAAGTAGACATCCTATTCAGAAGTATAGGGTGTTTTGGCAAAAGTTTGGCAGATTTTGAAATTAATTCAACCTCCAAGAAACACAAAAAGAACACGTATGTGCATTATAGCTCGCTGCCACATCACACATGGTGAATCTATTCTTTTTTTCTAAAATAATTGAATGGATGCTATCTTTTGAACTATGATGTACTGTACACATTCTACATGCAAATATAACAGTTCATTTCCATGATGATCCTTATGCTATGCAGCAAAATTTTCTGCTTAACACTCTTGGGCATAAGTGGGTCAATGATATCTTGACACAGTCTGTGAGAAATTCAGAATCATCTCTTTCCTTATATTTTTTACATGTATTCCATGTTGGTTAGACCACATAACTTTTGTTAAAAATGTTAATAAGCAATAAGCGATGTGGTTTAAAAATTTTTTTTTTTAAGTAGTAATAAACAACACCAAAGTACTTAAAAATGGTTTCAAACCCCATATATTGGGGTTATAATACAGCCATTACATATTTAAAACAGTAATATCCTATACTAAACCTAAACTAACCTAACCTACTAAACCTAAACTTACAATCTCTAGTTTACATATTTGGCGACTGATTTTCAAAATAAATTACAGAGGAGCCGTAATTTATCAATTTGTAACAAGAATATTTTCATACTCTAAGGCGTGTTCAGACCTTTATGGAAGTAAAATAATGACAAATGTTTTTGAAATAAAAAAGCCTGTTGAATTGCACTACTTGAAAAAAATATGTATTGCATTAACCATGCTTGCATTTTAATGCATTGTATTTTTATGGGCTGAAATTCAACATGGTTGTATATTTAAGCTGTGAATATTTCAATTCAAAACATTTCAAACACATTTTCATTCATAAAAAATCAATAATCCATTTTCACCTTTCATATTTCACTTCCAAAATATTAAAACTGTTTAAAAATACAACCTATAATATTCAACAGGCAATTTTCGGTCCACTTTATTTCGCTTTACAAATTCGCTTCCACAAATTCAGTGGTTCAAATTCGACAGTAAATTCAACATTGACATCCAGGAACTGCAGGAAAAGCAGTAGATTACCGAGCATACTCTCCATCTGCTGTTAATCGATCTCACCAGCAGGGAGTGCAAGCGCGTGTTGTTGACGAGGACCAGAGCAACAGTTAGAGCAAGCCATTCATTCATTCATAAACACTGATTTATAGAAATTTAAGTGTATTTGTGATTATTATGAGGGCTGCTTTTATGTTTAATTCAGTGTCTTCACGGTCCCTGTGTAGTCTACATGCATCTTTCTCTACCGTGAACGAGAACAAACAAATGTACAGAACAAATGTTACATTTGAGGTAGACATATATTTCTCTAGGTTGTTTAGTTGCCTTAACTTTATATCGTGGCGATGTGCTGCAGTATTAGGGTTTCCCTCAATAATTCAGGATTGCTGGACATATAAAACGCTTAACGTAGCTTAATTACAGTGATATAAAAGACCAAACTCGCACCTTATTGAGAAGGCTGTACTATGGCTACAGGCAAGCAGACTCAGAATATAAACTTACGTGCAAGCAAAGTTTCACGCTAAGCGTTTCCCAGTTATATGTGGTTATAACGTTGGCTTGACGTTGGACATTCGCACTTTTAGGGACCGTCTTTAAAGTTGCATACGACATTAGGCTACACACGTTTCTAACTTCAATAGCAAACTTCTATTTATGAATAAATGTAAAAGGTGTGCATCACGTCTGACACCTACATGAACACTTACAGTTATTTGTATGACTGCAATTCATTCTCTTCTAATGCTATTGAAGTTAGAAACGGAATGTTGAATGTAACTTTAGAGACGGTCCCTAAATGTGCGAATGTCCAATGTCAAGCCAACTTTATAGCCAGTATATCACTGGGAAACGCGTGAAACTTTGTGTGTTAAGTTCATATTCTGAGTCCATCTGCTTGCCTGGTCATAAAGTACAGCCTTCTCAATAAGGTGCGAGTTTGGTCTTTTATAATATCACTGTATTAGTCCATTAATATACGTAAAGCGTTTTATATGTCCAGCAAGCCTGAATTATTGAGGGAAACCCGCGCAGCACATCACCGCGATATAAAGTTAAGGTAACTAAAGTTGAACAACCAAGAGAAATATGTCTACCTCAAATGTAACATAACATCAGCATCGGGGGAATAACATTATTATCTTGTTCACGGTAGAGAAAGATGCATGTAGGCTACACAGGGACCGTGAAGACACTAAAATAAACATAAAAGCAGCCCTCATAATAATCACAAATACACTTACATTTCTATAAATCAGTGTTTATGAATGAATGAATGGCTTGCTCTAACTGTTGCTCTGGTCCTCGTCAACAACACGCGCTTGCACTCCCTGCTGGTGAGATCGATTAACAGCAGATGGAGAGTATGCTCGGTAATCTACTGCTTTTCCTGCAGTTCCTGGATGTCAATGTTGAATTTACTGTCGAATTTGAACCACTGAATTTGTGGAAGTGAATTTGTAAAGCGAAATAAAGTGGACCGAAAATTGCCTGTTGAATATTATAGGTTGTATTTTTAAACAGTTTGAATATTTTGGAAGTGAAATATGAAAGGTGAAAATGGATTATTGATTTTTTATGAATGAAAATGTGTTTGAAATGTTTTGAATTGAAATATTCACAGCTTAAATATACAACCATGTTGAATTTCAGCCCATAAAAATACAAGCCCTAAAAATACAATGCATTAAAATGCAAGCATGGTTAATGCAATACATATTTTTTTCAAGTAGTGCAATTCAACAGGCTTTTTTATTTCAAAAACATTTGTCATTATTTTACTTCCATAGACCTTTATTTTGAAATAGTGATGAACATGAAAAATCATGAAAGAATGGTAGAAACCTCAGTTTTTCATGCCAATATCATTTTGGTTTTGAAGAAACACTTTCCATGTGGCCAAGTGGAAATTAATTGGGCAAACCCAATTGGAAAACAATTCCGTCGCCCAATGCACATGTGCAAATAGAATAATGCTCCATGGAAGTTTTCTCATCTGTAGAACTTCATGTGGACACACACACACACACACACACACACACACACACACACACACACACACACACACACACACACACGTACGTACGTACACACACACATGATCTATCACTGTCATTAGGCCACCAAAACAAGTGTACAAATATTTTTATGAGAGATAGCGCTGCACATAAAGTGGGGTTCTTCCAGCAGGTGGTCTGCCAATTATTTTATTCTGAAAATCAGTAGTGAGAAAGTTAAAATGTTTAAAAATAAAATATTAAGTTAAACTGCAGTCAAAGCTAAAGTTCAGCTAAATGATTCATAATCCCTCCCAAATTAAAATGCATTACATTTAAATTAAAATATTGGAAAGAGATGTGAATGTGTAAATTCTGTATTTCTTCACACCAGTCCACACAGATAGTATAGACAGAGTTATGAAAGGCACTTTCAAAGGTGCAGATAAAAGCATCCGAAAGGAGGAATGTGGTTGGCTAGTGAGAGGACTGGAAGAAACGGGAAGAAAAGTGAAGCACTCTTGGCTGAGAGCGTCTGATCATGACTTGCTGCCCTTGAATGTCTTCGGTTAAATTGTGAAGGGGAAGCATTTATCTTCTGTATACCTGTGTGAGCGTGTCTATCAGTCCTCCAGCTGACAGCAGCGCTCTTCATGTTGACACTTATTCTCTCTCATGATGTTTTGACACACTACAGCTTCTCTCTGAAGAACACACCTGTACCTCTTGCTGCCTAATGCTATGATACCTTCAAATTTGACTGTGCAGTAGTCGAAGAGTGTGGAAAGAGTGATACAAAGCAGCATGTCCTTCTCCATCCTTTTTATTTTGGTTATTGTTTTAAACTTTGGATGCAGTGAATGGGGGATCCGCTACGTTTCTTCAATCCTTCTGAGTGAATGTACTGTAAATGACATGACTCAGTGCTGCCCTCTGACTGGTAGAGTAAAAAAAAAAAAGCAATTGTACTGCCAATGTGTCGAACTCGTCCATACACATTTATCCATTTTTGAGTATACTACTTTGAAAGCTGTGCGAACACGACTCTGCGTGAGACTGAGCGGAACGTGGAAAATGTAGAATACCCGGGCCTTTAGATGTTCCCTTTCTCCGGTCATAATTATGATGTGATGGGTATTCTTCAAGTAATCAGATAATTTTGTTTTACAAATGTATAGTATTTATTTCTGTTTTTACTTAATGACACAGTAGCCCTGTAGATCAGCATTTCTAACTTACAACGGAAAGTGATAGATTATGGCAAAGATTTAAAGGGTTAGTTCACACAAAAATGAAAGTTCTGTCATTAATCACCCTCCTGTCGTTCCAAACCCTTAAGACCTTCGTTCATCTTCGGAACACAAATTAAGATATCTTTGATGAAATCCAAAAGCTTCCTGCCCCCGATAGACTGCAACGTCATAACCTCTCAAGGCCAAGAAAGGTAGAACCGAAAATTCTCGGGACAGCAGCATCTGTCCAAATTTTAATCTTAACCGTTCTATTTCATCAGAAACGATCTGAAAACAGGGCTTTAAGTGTAAAATACCGAATTTGTCCTTTAAGACATCGTTAAAATAGTCCTGCGACTACATGGTTCAACCTCAATTTTATGACATGACAAGAGTACGTTTTGTGCGCAAAAAAACAAAAATAATGACTTTATTCAAAGTTGACTTTATTTCTTCTCCTCTGTGTCAGTCTCCAACACTCTTCATGTGAGCCCCACGACGTGTGATGCTGACGCAGTAGCCGGCCAATACTGAGCCAGCGTTCTGATGTAGAACCCGGAACCGCTGCGCTGTGTTTAATGTGAGCTGCGTCAGAGACTGATGATGAGCACTTTTGCCGTTCGCAATAATCTTTGTGCTTTGAATGTCCTTACCATCACTTTGATTTACTTTGAATCAATTTAATGCATCTTTACTAAATAAGTATTACTTTCTTTAAAAATTAAATCTTAATCACCCTATACTTTTGAATGGTATTTATTTTATATAATGGATGTCAAACGGAATATTTAAAATTAATAGATTTACAATTTCGGCATTTGTCAGTTATCAGCTGTAACCTAAAAATAATTGCCAGACTGAATAATAATTAGTGCTTTGTGGTTCCATTTAAATTAGCATTTGAATGAGGTCACCCTTCTCATAAATTTGATATCTTGTAATGGTTCTTTAAGGAATAATTCACTCCAAAATTGTGAACTCTGCTTATTCCTTTAATGGCCCACCCCTGATAACCGTTTTATTATTTATGGCCGTTATCAAAGGAAATCTAATGTCGATGCAGGATGTTTAAAACAGTTCTTACATGTATTCAGTCACTTTCTTTTTTTTATGCTTCCATTTTTATTCAGCTCACTCTTTCACTTTGTTTCTCATCTTCTGTCTTTTCTACTTCTCTCTTTATCGCTGGCTCTCTTTCTTTCCATCTCTCCTAGCAGTAGATTGCCGTCCGGTGCTGAGTTGATCATCTGTCTCTATCTGTCTCTTTCACTCCCTCACTTCATCTCTCTCACTCTCATCTCTTGTGCTCACACATTCATTCTTTAACTACTGAAGCACCTTTTGGCGATTGTTATTTAATTCAATTGTTGGGTCTAATATTGATTTAAGCTGCATGCGATGTGTAAACCTGAATTTGCTTTTTTAACATTGATCTACTTCCAGTTTTTATATGCCTCCATATTTGGAATGTTGTGAATTATTATTTATTTTTTTGCTTTCTCGACAAGGAAGTGTGTGTTTTGAGAAGATCTGTTTATGTGCTGTTTGTGAGAAGGACGTCAGGAAACTATTCTTTACCTCCATCTATCCATCATCAGATGAAGGGACTTGTTTCTTTTTTTCATCTCTTTGCAGTAAAGGTGTGAAAATCAATAGTATTGTGATTCTTTTGCAGTGCTGAATAGATGCTCTCAGGCTGAGTATCAATTTTAATTATTATTGTGCATGTCAAGGAATTGACTTTCTAAAGCTCATTAGATGGCATAATAACTTTCTTCTTCAATTAGAGCGCAGAGGAGAGAATCCTGTGAAGCGTATTACAGCTGCACAGGTTTGAAATACCTTCTCTGCTTCTTGGGAAGAACCACTGACAGTTTTATGGGATCATATTTGAAAGTCATAGTTGCCCCCAAAAACTGAAAATGTCACCATTTACTCACCCTCATGTTATTCCAAACCCATATGACTTCATATCTTTCATGAAGAATAAAATGAGAAAGACTTGGAATATAACACACAAGTAATTTGTTGTGTGCTCCACAGCATCTTTTCCATTCACATTTATAGAAAAGAACAGAGTGCATTCTTTCTGTAACATTTTTCAAAACTTTTATTTATTTTTTGATCCACAGAAGAAAGTCATACAGATTTGGAATGACAAGTGTTTGTAATTTTCATATATAGGTGAACGATCAATGAAAGATAAAGGAAATTACAAGGAATCATTTCATTTTGAAACCGATTGAATGAATGTATATTGTGATGGAACGGCTGTCTCCCCTTATTGTCACCACCTCGCCCCTTTAATCGTCGCCCTTCTCCAGGTTCCCAACAGGAGTGGGTGAGCGAGAGAGAGAGAGAGATAGGGCGCAGTAACAACCAGGACTTGGCGGCGCGTGATGAGGCACACCTGAATCGAATGGAGCCCCGTCACCGCCGCGGTTAAATGCCGAGCGCGCATGTCCTCGAGAGACCGGTGTCTTCCAAGGTGCATGCACACAGCTGTCCTTGTGGGTCCAGGAAGGGGAGTATGAGGGATTCCCACACCGCCATATGTGCCGAGTCGCCGGACCCGTGGTCTGGATGGGAAACACACATTTGCGCCGACGGGCTAGGATGCCGGGCCACCATTCCCTCTCATGCCCCGCGACCTCAGGGAAGAACAGCTGTTGAGGAGAAGCCATCGCGCTTCGCTAGGGCTGGGCGATATGGCCAAAAAAAATCTTATCTCTGTTTTTTTTTTGGTTGAATGGCTATGTACGGTATACATCTCAGTATTTTCTACGTTTTTCTATTTGGATAAAAAAAAAAATCTTTATTTAATTTAAAACATGTTATTTCACATCCTGCCAAATGATGTCCTACAAAACAATGTTCATTCTAACATTGTAAATTTACAATCTAAAGACAAAAATGATTTTATTTTTAAATTCACTTAACCAAAAAACAAAAGCACAGACTGGTATTAGCCTAAGGTTACCCCATTATAATTGACACTTTCATAAAAATACACTTGTAGGTTTAAAATTCTACATAGCTAATGTATTGTCCAACAACAAATATTTTAGCAATATACATTTTAGTAAAGATTATTGCACTCCATCTGTTTGGCGTGCATCCGTGTGACAGCGCTCGTTCATGGAAGTCTGTGGATTTTAGCGGCGATTCGCTTGCAGTACGCGCGTCCTCTCCTGACAGCAAAATGGAAATATTTGCATGACTTTCTAACGTTTACAGAATACAGATGGAGAGATAAACCTTTGAAATGCAAGTTATGCACTGAGGAAAGCATCACATCTCAAATGGATTAAACAGCGCAAGTGTCTGCCAGCGCACATGTATCTCAGAGCATCTGATGGGGCACTTAAAACTATAGGCCCTACGTGTTAACTATATCTCACCAGTTATTTTGAAGCCCTTAATATAAAGCATGGCTCATGTTTTGGATTATGCACCTTCCCCGCAGCGTGAATACTTCACTGCGTCCTCTGCTATTCTTCAGATGCACTTGCAAAGTACTATATATCAATATAAATGGAATTGCCTCAGTCCATATAGTTTATAAAAAAATCAATATATCGTACAAACTCAATATACCGCCCAGCCCTACCCCTCGTGCCTCGGACCAGACAGAGGGGAGCTCGTGCAGCTGCCGGACCTCACCTCACCCGTACCTGGGCCCGTCCTGCTGCAGTTGATGCTTTGCTCCAATGCGTTGGAGTTCAATGACATGAGTCATCTGAAACGGGCTTAATTCAGTCATCAGTGAGTGCGTCATGTGACCGATAATCTCTCACTTTACACCTACACCTGCTGTACTAGACCGGACACACACATATTCTTCTAGTTGACAGGATAGTGAATCCAGCCCTCAGTACCGCCGTGAGCAGGTTTTTAGATGATAATGGCGTTAAGCTGTGGAGATTTGGGCTTCCCTGGGAGTGTAGAGCAGTTAGAGCCCAGATTGTGTTTGTAGTCATGTCTAGGGGATGATGGGATTGATTTCTGAACTGGTCTGAGTCCTTCAGGGCTTCAGACTGATCAACTCTCCTTGAGCGGTTCCTCCTCCTTAAATACCTGACTGTCTAGCGCTTTGTGAAGACTTTTTTTTAAAAAAAATTTTAAGCATTGCTGTGATATGATTTCATGATGGAGAAAAACATGTAAACCGTTTGTACTCGGTCAAGAAGGTTATTATTATAGATTGTATTTTGATTCTGTTATATAATACTACTTTTACAGTTAAGTGAATGCAGCTGTTTTTGCAGATTTAATTTGATTAATCTTGTCTTTTGGTTTGCGTCCAAGTTACACGTCAAGTTTTTAATTCGAATGATACAGTACTTGCTTAATTATTTATGTATGTATGTATATGTAACCATGAAATTATGCTTTTTATATAATTAATATTTATCAATATTTTATATACATTTTATAAAATTATTTGTAAAAGCATATAATAGCATTATGTTTTTTATGTTTGATTTAAGACATGTTTCAATTGTGTGGTTTATAATAGTTCCATTTAGCTGTACTCTCGTTCTGTGACATTTATCTGACTTCACACCATTCTCTTCTGCCTCTTTTCTCAGATCTCTTTCTGGACACATAATTTTACAGTAAATCAAACGCATAGAGGCACGCCGCATAATCCGCGAGGCTGAGAACTTCTGACGGAGAGAGTGAGAAACTGCTGCCACGTGATGCCACATCTCTGCCTCGTCACCAATAGGTAAGAAACATTTGTGTGGTGGGTAAAAGGCATGGCAGACCTATTAAACTTGATGAATTTGAAAAACAAGATCAAAACTTTTATATGACTGCTTTGTACTTTTTGTATAATGCACATGTATTGTTTTGTGTGAAGCTTTGATTCAGGGTCACTTGCGCTATAAGCTACATGACGCATAGCGGGAGTGATTCAAATAGAGGAAATAGTGGTTTAGGGAAGAACAAGGAGAGAGAAATAAAATGTGCATTTTTTTAATGGAAAGAGAGGGACACTAAGAGATTTTGGAGAGATGTGAAGTGGAGGCAAAAAGAAAAAGGAGATGAACCTAAGTAAAAAGGTGAAGGCTTGGTGCTGGAGGAAGCAGATTTGAGCATCTTGATGACAATGGGGCAACGGAAGTGACACTTTTACTAATGTAACAGCTAATAATGGACTGTGGAGTGCTATAAAACGCTCTGTGGAAATGTAGGGAAAACTTGAATAACACATGAGAAGTTCTGGAGGACATGTTTTAAATCTGTTTTCTGTCAGACCACGTACCCATATCCAAGAGGTGAAGGACTCTCATTGAGCTCACAGACAGACTCATCTGCTAACTTAAAACACACCAACACACATCTCTCTCTCTCAGGTGCGTGTAGTACGGATGACCCTGTGGTGATCACAGGCTTGAGTGCATTACTACTGACAGGATAATTAGCTGTTCATGACCTCGTGTCTGTTTTTATCCCCGTCTCTGTTCTCTACATCTTTTTCAGCATTGCCCGATGGCTCTTTTATCTCATAAGAGAGGCACACTGTCTCTGTCTTTCTCTCCCTCTCTGTAGTTGATGACTGTTCAGGTTTTTGTACATGTGTGAATTGGTCGTATCGAGCTAATCCAGATTATATGAACCTTTCTTTGCTAATCTGAATCTTAAAGGATAATTCCGGTATTTAACACATTGAGTCTATATTGTAGTTTGTTTTGGATGAACAAGAGTGGTGGACAAATTTTTTTTGACAATGGTTCCTCTCTTGAGTTTTTGACTATAAAAGAATTGGCCATGGACCCATTTAACATTGGAGTCAATGGTCATGTCCGAAAATGTCATTAAAACAGCCAATATTGTTCGTTTACAAAACTGTTAAACTCACCGAGTGGTTAGTGATGTTAGTTGATGTTCCAGAAACAAAAAGTGTTGCGAAATACAGTTTCTGTCGTGTTTTATTCGTCATTTTGTAAAATCCCATTGAATTCTGTTGAAGGACTGCGTGCTCGTTAATATAAATGCGCTAACGGAAACGGAAAGGGGGCTGTTTACATTTGGTCGATGTAGTCTTTTTGCTCGCTTCCGTTTCTCATAAGGCTAGCGAGCAGAGCAACTGTGCTCCCGGAGAGTAAGCGAAATAAACAATAATTTTTTTAGGAACTTTACCGCAGTTTTTGACCGCACAAATTCTAACCATATTGAAAGACGTGACCACTGACAAGTGCAATATGAAGTTGAACTCGACTGTGACCGTGAGTGTCCCGCGAGACATAAACATCGGTTATCGCCATCAAGTGGCTGGGAGTGTGCTAACGCTTCAGATTCAAATATTGAGCGGAAGTTACACAGTTGTGAAGTGTCTGAAAAAATAGTTCCACTATAGCAAAATAAACGGATTGGAATCATATATTGCGACGATATATTGTTTATAATCATCAACGAACACCACTAACCACTCGGTGAGTTTAACAGTTTTGTAAACTAACATTATTGGCTGTTTTAATGACATTTTCGGACATGACCATTGACTCCAATGTTAAATGGGCCCATGGCCAATTCTATTATAGTCAAAAACTCGAGAGAGGAACCATTGTCAAAAAAATGTTGTCCACCACTCTTGTTCATCCAAAACAAACTACAATATAGACTCAAGGTGTTAAATACCGGAATTATCCTTTAACAAATTAACTGTATATCTCCTTATACTAACCCTACCCCTAAATCTACCCATCTCAGAAAACTTTCTGCAACTCATTCTGTATGATTTATAAGCTTGTTTCCTCATTGGGGACCTCAATTTAGGTCCCCACAGTAACACGAGTCCCTGTGAGTCATTGTGCATTCAGGTTCAATTCCCCACTGGGATAGAAAAAACGTGTGTGCATGCACAATGTTAGTTTGACCCACAGTGATTTAAGTGTTGATTTATTCAAATCAAAGATATATAAACTATCTACTATCGGTTATTGTTCATATGTAGTTTTTTTTTCTTCAGATTATTGCGTTTTAGAAATAAAACCAATTGAGAAAGTTTGTATTCTTTTTAGATGATATTATGCTTCTATATTATGTGCTTTATCAATTTTGTAAACTTCAACCTCTATTTGTGATTCTTCTGAGTCTGATGTAATGAAACTATAGTAAGGAAGTGAAAGCATGTTGGTTACTGGCATTGAGGCCAATGCATGTAGAACATGAAAGTGGATGTTAGAGCGGTTTTATTTTATATTCCTTATGCCGGGTGTTTTTTTGCACCAAAGCAGTTGTAATTTAGTTGTACATTACCGTTTTACACCCTCTCTCTGATGTTTAGTGTTAAATGGTTTTTGTTATTGTACCTTTGAAAACTTCAGTATGTACGCTAATGTTAAAAAGTTTGGGGTCGATAAGAGACTTTCAAAAATATTTGTAAAAATCTTATGCTCACCAAGGCTGCGTTTATTTGCTCAGTTTGATCAATTTTATTACAATATAATTTGGGGTTACAATATACAAAAACATTCAGCATCATTACTGAAGTCTTCAGTGGCACATGATCCTTCAGAAATCATTCAATAGTTGGTGGTCAAGAAACATTTCTTATCAGTTTAAAAAAACGTTGTGATTCTTAATTTTTTTTTAATGGAAACCATGATGCAGTATTCTAAATTAAAGGCCTGTTCACACCAGGAACTATAAAGATAACACCAGTGGACGATATCTTTATTTATTCCAAGTGTGTGCTTGTCTGTCACTTTAAATGCTTGAGCTTGTCACAGCAGGATGGATTCTGATTGGCTGTCAATGTTTTTATCGTTCATCAGCTGGATAAAATCACTCTGAAAGTGAATACAACTATCGTTTGCCTGTGAACTCTCCTATTCTTTAATATTGAGAATGATTTTTAAAACTATATATATTTTTAGTAATCTTTATAGTCATCGTCATCGTGATTTTAAGGATGATTAGAACGTTTAAAATAATAATATTTATATATATATATATATATTTTAACATTATGTCATACAAATGTCTTTACTGTCACTTTTGATTAATTGAATGCATACTTGCTAAAAATTAGCCTGGAAATCCAGACCTAAATCTGAAAGATTAATGGTCTGGTGTCGCTTAATGAAAATCGTCCCGCTCGAGGGGCGGCACCAAGCGTGCATTTGAAAATCTCACTGCACGCAATTGGCTAACACTACGACCAATCACAACAATACACGAGGCGACGTATCACTAAGCCCCGTTACCAGCGGAGTAGTAGTGGGAAGTTCGGATCATTTTACTGACTCGGATCTTTGAATCTCGTTCAAAATGAACAAATCTTTTTTCAAGTAATTTCGTTCACTTCAGCATAATATAATTAAAATGTCATACTAAATAGCCCAACACATCTAGTACTTAGGAAAATGTTGATTACCTTTGAAGAGTTGGGTCCAACTTAAGTCCAGGCTATTGCAGTCTGTTAATTCACCTTACCTCCTGATCCAAGACGTTCTTTCTTTTGCAACTTCAAATTTATCGCGTCTACTCTGTTCCCCTCCTCTCGTGTCTGTCTTCGGGTTCGAACTTGAGCGGAGCTAACTGGTAGATTATACTTTTGCCGTATCCGGTCGGCAAAACAGCAAAAACTTCCTTCTTGCAAAGGAACGATTCGAGCGCCGTCTTCTGTTCCTCTTTTAGAGAAAAAGGCAAGTCTAAATCTTTCATTGTAGCGCCCAAAGCTGTTTCAAACAACTGGTGTTCATCCATAGCCATCTTGCAATGTTTACTAATGACTTCGATGTCACAGCGCTGTCGTCATCTGTTTAGCTCACCTCTGGCCCGCCTATATCAGATAACCCGATGTGATTGGTGCAGCTCAGATAGAGGGGCATATTTAATGAGCATTATTACTCGACACCAGAGCTACTCGCTGAGCAAATTCAAATTGTGCTCTCGCGAGAACTCTGGAGTTCCAGGGCAGCTAAAAATAATAATAATAATAAAAAAATATATATTGACGCCAAACTTTTGAGCGGTAGTGTAAATTATCTTTTTTATAATTGGCTGATATGTGCATATGTTTAGTTGAACAATTAACAATTTTACAGTGGACTGTGCTAACCAGTATGACACGGCAAAGGTGAAACCCATACAGCTGTCAAAATGTTCTGCCATTTTGTCACGGACACGGCAGTATGGGATTTGTTTTTGGGGTTCATGTTTACGACGTCCTCCTGGGTGTACAGTAGAATCCCTGAGTGTGAAAAGTCAGTTTGTTTGCAGTGACAGAAAGCCTCTGTTAAAGATCCATTTGCACGTTACAGCACTCAAACCAAATTTAAACGGTGACTTCCTCCCTGTTATTTAAGAGGTGTAAACACATGCAGTGTAAAATCCTCCCGGTTTCAGATGTTGCCTGTTACAAAGGCTGTTGAGAGGAGAAAGTCTCACGCTTCGTCTCTTACAGTGCCTCACATTCTGCTTTTTTTTTTTTTTTATAAATTACCATTCGCCAGCTTATTTAATTCTTTGAATGTTATTCTCTTTCACGTTCTGGTGTGCGTACATGGGCACTAGATGTAGAATATTCAGTGGGATGTGTCTGCATCAGGTAATTGGATGGCGTAGTGTCACGGGCTCAGTTTAAAGCCACATGCATATTCCGCAACGCCACAATCCTACACACACTCAGTCACACAAACTCATACATTTACTCAGTAGGGGTGAAACGATTCACATACGAAAGAAACAGCATATGGTTTGCCACCCACAGTTCGGCACGTGTTTGAACCACGGTTCATCTTGTTTAATGATGTTTCAGAAAATATAAATACATTTGTGAGGTTTTCGTCAATTTTGAAAGGTAGTTATGGCATTCAGCATATAGCAAGAAAAATAAACTACAAAACATGTCAAATTGACTTGACATACAAAGATGTGAATACATATTAGTGTACTTTATATCACATGTCTGTGCCCGTATGCTTGCCCTGTCTCACTCAGACTCACATGGTAGCATTGGTCTGGGAAAAACCTCTTTGAAGGTCTTACAGATATGCTTGTTCACAGTAACAGTTTGTCCTGCAATTACCAAATTTGTTATTTATTATTATTGCAGATTATTATTGATTTGCATTACTTAACCTGAACAAAACCTTAGAGATGGTAAACAAGTCTTACAAGATGCAAATGATTTTCAAGCAGAATAGTCTCTAATGCTTAAAGGAGTAGTTCTCTTTAAAATGAAAATTAGCCCATGATTTATTCGCCCTCAAGCCATCCTAGGTGTATATTACTTTCTTCTTTCAGATGAATACAATTGGTGTTATATTAATAACCCTGACGCTTCCAAGCTTTATAATGGCAGTAGATTGCAACCATCAGATTGAAGCTCAAAAAAGTGCATCCATTCATTATAAAAGTGCTCCACACGGCTCAAACTCCGATTGACTCATTCCTGCATGTTTTATATTTAAAAAAAAGTTTACTCAACGTAGTGACATCTTTTCTACCATACATTTAAGGACAGAAATTGCTAGAAATAAATATTCTGGTTACCGGTACTATTCCTCCCTAATGATTCCATTTCCTTTGGTTTCATTGATCTATTCTTTTAATACTTTTGAGGAATAACTTTTTTTTTTTGACCCACTAAAATAATTTGTTTATGGCATCAGATTGCATTCGTTCTCAGTTGTTTTTTTCGGTTACAGATTCAGTTTGTTTTTATTTATCTCAATTTTTAATAGTTTTATAAGTATAATGTGTATGCCGCAGAATATGGGTTAATGCTTGTTAATTGTAAATTCAGATTTGTATCCTAGTGATAGAAATCAATTGTTGCGTTGGCCTCAAATTAGTGCACTCCCTTATAATGCCGTGGCAATATTTACTGTATACGGAACCATGGTAAAAACATAACCGTGAGGAAGTTAAATCATTTCACTCCTAATACTCTGTTAAACTCTTTTATTCACGCCCTTTCTTGTGCTGGATCCTGGTCACCATTCACAGGGCTGTTGGCTAAAGCAGTCAGTATTAGCACTGACACATGTCCTGTGGAGGAAGAGTGCAGTTAACCCTCTCATTTCACCATGGCAGCCCATTGTCTTTAACGGCTGCATTTCTGCTGTTGCTTAGACAGCATGACAAGTTAACAGAAGACTTGATCTTAATTGGCTCTGCCGAAGGCACTTTTGTGTGTTTGTGTGCGGGCATGCACACCCGTTTAGGGGGCCAGTTCATTGATGTTAACTTTTAAAGTGTGGGCGTTATGTGTAACTGGGAGTTTTCATTAGCTTTGTTATGGTGGATGCTGGTCTTTTTGGGATCAGCTTATTTCTGTGACTTTGATCTCTGGTGGACTACAGGATGGACACTGTCACCCAATATGGTTTGTGTTAACTTTGCGATGAGGTCACAGGGGAGAGGGGTGCTGGGAGATTCGGCTCGGAGTAATAATCAAACATCTCTTTGTGCTTTCACTATCTCTGTTGTTTAGCCGTCTTCATGATTAGTTGTCTGGATATCTGCACTCCCTTCTCCCCATGTTTTGTTTTTAAGTGAAATATGACTAGTGGTAGTTGCTGGCAATACATTTTCTTACAAATAATAGTAATTAATGACTTATTTTTTCATGTCTCATTTATTCAGCTTATAAATGAAATCTATGATTTCCTTAAAGCTACAATGTGTAAGATTTTCTCCCATCTAGCGGAGAAATTGTAAATGACTATCAACTGAATATTACTTTCTAGCCCCTCCCATTCCGAGAGCGTTTTAATTCCTACGGTGGCCGTAAACAATGATTTTCATCATTGACACGAGGAAAAGTATCCTAGACGTCTTTCTAGCGTTGTGCACAACCATGCTATAGTTAGCCAAGCAACTGTAAAACTTAGAATTTACACACAGGCTGAATTACCTGTCGAGAAGAAAGCAGGCAACTTCGGCGTCCCTTTTAAAATCCTTGCTCCTCAAGAGCTCTTTCCATCTCAGAAAAGCCACTCCAATATTGACTTTGGTCTTGTTGATTTGCCTGTCGCGTTGTCGTTTTAATTCTCTTTCGCTTCCTTGGCGACTCTGTTACTCGAGAAAAGCGTGATCCTCCATCTTCAACAGGCTTTCAAATCTGCCGGCAGTAGCGAGTAATCTCCCACTCGCATTCTTCACGGTGCCACTGAGTGTAAAAGCGCGGAAGGCGAAGCTTGAATTTCCAGGTATGTCCCTCTTTGCTAATGTATTTTCAAGATGGAGGCGCAACATGGCTGCCACCATTCGAGCAGCTCACCCGTATTTATTCTGAATGGCAGATTCTATGCTTACGAGAATACTTGATTAGTTGGTGAAAGTAATTACACATGAGTGAGCACATATAATTATGAAAGAACAAAGTTTTTTTTTTTTAAAGAATCTACTTAAAAAATTACACAGTGTAGCTTTAATGGCTTTGTAACTACATACTACACAGGGTGGAATGTTATGAGTGACAAAAATATTATTATTATTATTAATTTTACATTTGTAATTCTATGTTCCAGTTAAGTAAATGGTAAATGGACTGCATTTATATAGCGCTTTCACAGACCCAATGGCCACCAAAGCGCTTTACATTTTGCCTCACATTCACCCATTCATACACCGACGGCGGTGTCAGCCATACAAGGCGCCATCCTTGGCCTGAGGGGGTCCTAATATGAACTGTAAAGTAAAATTCAATTAAGTTGAGTGAAAAAGAAGTTAAACCAGTTCTTTGCATTCACTGTTATTTTCATATTGGCTCACCGGTATTTTGATTGCAGTAGTATGCTGTCTAAAATCAAGCAAACACACATGTATGTCTTTTTGCTGCGTTTACATGGACTCTAATAATACTAGCACAGTCGGAATAAAAAGTCACATGTAACCACAGCAATCAGAATGAATTGGCCAAATCTGATTACAATTTCAATCGGATTTTAAGTTGCGGTTTAAACATTTTGTAATCAAATCTAGAGGACATGTAAACACTTGATCAAATTGAAAACCGAAACTGAAAAGTACTGCGCACGTGCAATGACATATAAATGGTGTAATGACGACGTATGACACAAGGGAATGAGCTGTTGTTGAATAAAGTGTCATAAAAGACTGTCATGTCATTCTAAAATTCTCCTTCCAGGATGAGTGGAATGAGAGTTTTAGAACCAGTCCTTGTTTCACATTCTTATCCACAGATGCTTTGTTTTGGGTGTGGGAATGGACGTTTTTACTGCTTGACTAATATAAGCAGCACGGCACAATAGTTCATGTGCTCGTCGTCTCCTAATTAGGACCCGAAATCAAAGAAAAGAAGCAATTTAGGAGAGTAGTATGCGCAAACAGTGGGATACGATTTAAAGCTTGTGACATATAAACGCACACATCAACCCCTGTCACTTTATTTAGCTTTCATGTAAACTACGTTCGGATTCATCTCTCAAAATAAATTACGATGAAACAAATGGTGTCCATGTTAACAGCTATTGAAGTGGTCCAGTTCACAAATGAGGGGTTTGGTTTATAAATATCCAATTTAAAATGACTAATTGAATCTTAATATGAACTGCCTCAGTGCTACACAAATACATAAACATTTTTAGGGCTCTGTGCCAGGCTTGTTTAGCTTTTTATTATGTTTGGAAATGTGTCCCCCTTCTCACTTATTTTTTTGCCAACCTCTAGTTATGTTTCAGAAGTACGCCTATGAGGGGAAAAAGTTTTTTTTTTTTTTTTTTGCTCTTGAGTCTCACCAGAAGAAGAGTAAGACAGAGAGACAAAGGGCTTTCACACATGGCTCAAGCTCGGCTGTTGAGGAGTGTTAGGATGTGTGGAAGGAAAGAAGGAATTATCAACAGTGATGACACAACTGTAAGGACAGCCAAAGAAATTAGCAGCTACTGAGCGGCTTTGTGTTTGGCACGTTACGTGAGCGGAGGCTTCTGCTAATTATAATGCTTTTATGCTTCTAAAGAACACCTTTGAAATCTATTGAAGGGGGATAATTGAGCCTGGAAATGTGTTACCTGGCAAAGTCAGGTTGAAGGTCATTACTGAAAATATAAAAGGACCTGATGATCCATTTGAGAGTGCATTCTTTGTTCCTAATGTAAAAATGTTGTTTTAACTCTGCTGAAGTACTTCAAACACCAAATTCGTCATGAACAACAAATTAGAAAAGGACCTGAGGGTGAGCCTTGGGGAACTTCTGACAATTTGAAGGGGTTTTTGTGGTCATTGCTTCCACAAAGCTGATTGGAAAATCCATCAAAAGTTTTTTTTTTTTTTTTTGGAAATTGAATTTCAAGCTATTGAATATATCTATTGAATCTGCCTCGTAGTTTCTTGCTTCTTTTCTTGTGCTTTCAAGCAGTAGTACACAGTATTTTATTCTAAGAGAGAATATTTTGTGGACTTGTTTTGGGGGATTTTTGGAACAGTGCAGAACCATAGAAGGCACTTATGTCCTGCCATTGTTTTCAGTCATGGTTATAATTGTATTTGGGGCAGAGCTGCACGATTCTAGATAAACGGAGAATTGTTTTTTTGTTTTTGTTTATAATAGATCACAATTCTACCACGATTTTGAATAGACAACTAAACAAAATAACATTAAAGCAACACCATGTAGTTTTTCAACCTTTCATAACATATTTCCAAGACCCTTGTGATGGTACATCGACTTACAATAGGTTGAATGACACGTCTGCCATAGCCTGACAACGTCTGTATCGCTTTTACTGGCACTACGGAACTTCGGGGTCCGGGTAGTAACCAGAGCACAAAGGGAACTACAAAATTCAACTGCTTTACGGCATACCTCACTTCCCCCACCACTTCCTCAAGTGAGAGCGTGGTCTCTTGCTCTCTCTCCCGTGCACGCGCTACGCGGTTTGGAGCACGGTCTCGCGGGCTCTAGATTCCGGGAGATTCGGGAGATTTTAACACTTACGCGATTTTAAAAGGCTATTTTGTTGGTGCCCCGTCAGCACTCGGTGCCCTACGCATGCACAGCGCGTGATGCGCCTGGTGGGAGCGGCGGCGCTGGGTATAGCGTCTGTATGTTTGGAGCATTATTCTGATGAAGCCTCATGACTTTTTTTGTCCTAAAAAAAAAAAAAAAAAAAAAAAATTAAGCCTGTCTAAACAGCGTGTACAAGTTTGGTAGGGCATTCTTGCAAGTAAATAATACATGATTAGACGGACAAAATCATCTTTTAGGATAACTATCCTAATGACTGCAGGCTGATAGTCATGTTTGTTTATTTATTTTTCTGGCGAAAGTGTCTTGGCTATAATGCAAATCGATTTTTCAAATTTGCAGATTCATCTATGGTAGCTTGATATTATAATATTGACGATATATGGCTATTACCTACCAAACAAACATTGAATTGAATTAGCATATACATTCTGTTAAACAGTAGACAGGCTACTATAATGATGCTGGCTTGTAAACGTGAGCTATGCGATCTTTTGGCGTTTGAAAAAAAATAAAACCCATGAAATTATGCCATGCTGAAATATATGCCACTGTACCTGGGATGAAGACATTTCACACACAACGCAGGCAGTCTGTCCAAGACGTGAGAACTCCTTCTGCAGAGTTCGGGGGTATCGGCTTGTCAACAAATGCACGTATATCCCCTGGTGTAACCATGACAGATTTTACGACAGTAGTAGAAGACAATACTGTTTCCCACCTGTAGGGGGACCCCGAGAGCAAAAGTTACATGGTGTTACTTTAACAAACATATTACTTTTTGATACTGTTATAACATTGCAGCAATTCACATTTTGTCAGAACATCTAGTAAATTTCATATGTAATTAATTTAAATGAGTCTATTATTATTATTTTAATGAACTATTTAATGACTCATTTAATGACATTGTTTTGAAATTTTTTTGAACAGCATCTTAAATGAATGATTCAATGACAAATACATTTAAGTCACTTGTCGCCAATACTATTGGTGTAATAATATAATTTACATAATCTTTATTTAAAATGTCAAGTTCCTTTCAAAAGTTGACTTTTGTATCACTATCATAGACATCAGTGTTTATATCCGTCATACTTCTGTGATAATTTGAATTATTGTAAGACAGAAATAATGATACTATCTTGAAAAGACTTGTGAAGCTGTTTCATACCTATTCATGACAACTGCTTTCTCTGGGTCAGTGCCAACACAGGTTTGAATATTCTGCTGTGATTGTACTTAATTGCTGTGATTGTACAAAGGTTTAATAGACACAGCCGAATAGTTGTCCTTAAAGGGATACTCCACCGTTTTTTCATATTAAACTATGTTATTCCCTTAACTAATACGAGTTGATGCATGTCTCTCTCGTCTCAGTGCGTGCACTTAATCGCTCTGGCGCACTTAGCTTAGCCCAGTTCATTCATTAGGGACCAAACAGAGATTAAGTTAGAAGCGACCAAACACCTCCACGTTTTCCCTATTTAAATACAGTTACACGAGTAGTTACACAACCAAGTATGGTGACACAAAATAAAACGTGGCGCTTTTCTAAGCGGGTTAAAAAGCACTTCGACTCAGCGCAGTAATATCATCACAGTAATATTATCAGGAGTAATATCATCATTATAGCACTGCTACTTGAGCGGAGTGATAACCGCAGCACCTGAGACGCGCTCTGAACGAACTTTTTGCTCCTCACCACGGCGCGCGGTTATCACTCCTCCCAAGCAGCAGTGCTTCGCCTTCAGAGAATATAGTTCCCAGTATTTATACGGTTAAAATATGTCTGTGTCTCATGTGACTTTGTTTTTTATACACTCTGTGACTATACAAATCACAACATGTAAATAGGAAAATATTTGCGTTATTTTGTCACTTATTTGGATTAGTATGCTAGCTGCAACCATTTATATCCAGTCTTTGTGCTAAGCTAGGCTAGCGGTGGGTGCGTCAAACAGACTTATAGCACGCACGGAGATGAAAAAGGTGTGGACTTATCTAACTCTGCGGGATAAGGTGAATAGGCTAAAGTCCCAAAAAGTCGGAGTGTTCCTTTAAGGAATAACATAGTTTAATATGAAAAAACAGTGGAGTATCCCTTTAAGGAATATGATCGTGTGGGTGTTTGAATCGAGATCGCAATCTTTTAGCAATTAATCGCACAGCTCTAATTTGGGGCATAGGAAAGATCATATTGTTATTCTTAATTTGTTTTATTTAACCTTAAAGGGATACAGACTGAATAAGGGGTGGTATTAGAACAAGAATAGTTTATTTTAAATATACCCTGTATATTAACAAGCAGTCAGTGAGTTAACTGTTCCTACCCACAAAGCTCCCCACCTCTCTCGCCTTAGAGTTTGGAGATGTACCGATTACGGCTGTGGATTTTGGCAGGTTGTGGCCGAGTGTTTTTGCTAACTGTGTTGTTCTGATGGATGTCAGGCGGTGGGTTGCAGGCAGGGGGCCCCCCTGTGGGGCCAATGCCCTTTCAAGAGACACACACACACACACACACTGCTGGAGGAGAATAAGATTATAACTATTCTTTCATTTCTTTCTATGCTAAAGTGGAAGGATGTCAACCGAAAGTCATGTTTAGATTAAAGTAGTATGCTATTACATTTTTAATGTGGGAAAAATATGCAGTGTGTGTGATATTGTTTCACACTTCCATTTTTAATTTATCAATGTTTCTTACGGTTTTTTTTCTTTTAGTGTAATGCAAGTGTGTGTGTTACTGTATATATACCATTCAAAAGTTTTTTTTTTTTCTTCATGGTTTTGAAGAAATCTCTCAAATATTTTTTTCTATTTAATTATTTTTTAAATAGAAAGTTTAACAGATCAGCATTTATTTGAATTAGATTTTTCTTTGTAACAATGTAAAAGTCTTTACTGTCACTTTTTTTTTTTTAAATGTCCTTGCTCAATGAAAATATTAATTTCTTTAAAAAAAAAAAAACACTGACTCTAAACTTTTGGATATATGTATTATTATGTAAAGTAACACTATCAGTACTATGAAAAGCATGCTGGGAACCGCCAGTATCCTACTCTGGCCAGTTTCAGTTATTGAGCTGCATTTTCTTTTCTCCAGGCATGGATTCGCGAATTATGATATTTACAAGTCAAGTGAGTACAGCATACTTTTTTTTTGCTAGACATACAGGCCTTTCTTTCAGTTTATATGTGTGTGTGTTTGTTTACAACCAAGGATTTTTTTTTTTTACTGTGTAAACTTGAGAGAGCCAGCTGTCTAATTGATCACACTGCAGCAGTGTGCAATGGCAAACTGTTAGCACGCACACACACAACGATTTCCTCATTTTGTCTTAATGAGAGAGAGTCTCTCTCTCGCTCTCTCGCTCTCGCTCTCTCTCTCTCTCTCTCTCTCGCGCTCTCTCTCTCTCTCTCTCTCTCTCTCACTCTCACTCTCTGAAAATGATTTAGAACATTTAGTACAGATAATTTAATTTTATGAAGTTAGGGTAAAGTATGTCAAATTTTGTATGAAAAGTCCCTCTAATGTCCTCATTGTTGGGACAGCTGGTGAGATAGTCTCTCTCTAGGGAAATTCAAGGGGGTTTCTTTCACTACAGACATTTTCTTGGACTATACTTTGCTAACTGGAAAAATTAAGCCTCTCTCATACGCACCTTTTTTTAAGGTGAGCTAAATGTGTATACAATTTCAAGTTCCTAGGTCTAGCTGGATGACAAGGTTTACTTGAGCAAGGTCTACAATCTCGCACTCTAGTTTTATGCTTCAGTGTCTCTATTTTCTGGCGTCACCTCATCTATTTTAATCAAGCTGATAATTAACTAACTTTATTTATCCTCAGAAGATGGCAGGAAATGAATGTTTGGATGCATGAAATGATGGTGTCAAGCTGATAAATTCGAAACGTTCCTTCTCAAGTTTATGCTGACAAGTATTGTGCCATCTTATTGACCTGCAATACTCAGAAGCTTGTTTAATTTGACTAAGGCTGAAGTACAGTTTTTCAATTACTCACCCTCATGTCGTTCCAAACCCATGAGAGATTTCTGTCTCTCCATAAATTGATGATTCAAAAAGTTCTTAAAGGGATAATACAAGTAATAAAATGAATGGAGCAGTTTAAGTCAAGTCTTCTGATGAGTGATGATCTCTTTATATGATAGTATACCATAGTACCCCCCCTCATCCGACCAGAAAATGTATACAATGTGTTGTCAGGTGCAATTTTTTGTTTGCAATCTGTTTTCATTAGCGACAAATAACACATTACATCTACTTGTTTTAAATTGAGAAAAATATCGTTTTCATCAAATAAAACTACTTTCTCCGTATATAAAGTTTGTTTTGAATGTCCTTGTTGGATATCCTGTTTGATTTGGAAAGGTCTTATGGAAGTAAAGTGGGTTGCGATTTAACGTTTCATGTTGATTTTAAATGTTAGATGTCAGCCTAACATTGACCCTGAATGTATTTTAGCATTGCATGGGGGGTTTGAATAAGGTCAAGTAAAAGTCTGTTACTCTCTTCCAACATATCTCTTTCATTCTGTGTCTATGGAGAGAGAAAAAAGAGACTGGATAAAATTAAACCAGAAAGAAAAAAGTCTTCGATAAATTTGACCCATCTTCCCAAAGTTTTATCCTCTGTAAAACCCTCGCCAAACCCATGCTAAACCCCTCCCCTTTTCTATATTAAGCCACTCCCCTTTCCTATACACAGCCAAAAGTGTGTAGTTGATGCTTGCTCTGTGGGAGGAGTTTAAATAAGGGAAAGGTCATGTCATAGTTCTCGTTTCCTCACAAGAAGCGCAGGCCTGTGGGGAGAGTCTGCTGGGTGGGGCTGTACTTCATGTTTCTCTTTCAAGTCGCAACTAAAAGAGAATTTGAGCGCAGAAACGCTGTGTGTTTTCTCTCCCTCGCTCTCTCTCCCCTCCCCTCATTAATTCATTAATTATTTTGGCTGGGTAACGGTTGCAGTAATGAATTCCTCGAGGGCTGAATCTCCTTGCCTGGCACCCGTCTCATCCCACCCGCCTCGCATGTGCCAGCCGATCAGATCTCAGATGCTGTCTGACACTGCTGTAAACTAATCGTGATTTAACCAAGTTTGTTGTATCTTAGGCTCTAGTCACACTTGGTTGGTTCCATTGCTTGGTCAGATGTTGAACCACAGATTCACTGCTTTAATATTGACGTTTTGGTTCCTTTAGATTTATCGTATGCATCACAAGAAACATGCAAGTTGCACTCTAAAGGCTATTTATTTAGAGATAGCAGCAATGAAAAATGCATTATATTTTTGTAATTTGTGTCTTAGGACTATGCAAAAATGCAAATTATACATTGTTGATAGGGGCTCTAAGCGATGCTGGGTGACGTCACTTCTTGTTGATATCCAAAGTATTGTCAAACAAAACGGAGGCTAGCTAGACCCTCCCTCCTCCTCATCCCGTCTCCTCCCCCTCCCTTCGTTTCCCAGTGAGCATAAACAACGGCTCCGTCGTAAACAAATTTAGTCAAAGTTGTGAATAGCCTATAAATGAACATTCAAATTCATAACAAACAGTGGGTGAATACAATCATTCACACAAGCTTTCGCCCTACTGTGAGTTTGCTTGTTAATTTACAATAGAGATTGATCGCTAGCTGCTATAAACCTATACGTTTACTATTAGCGCTGACTGCCTAGATCTAGCTAATTATATGCTTGTGTTGGTTAGGTGAACACGAACGTCCATTTAGAAAAACTAAAAAATGGATTTACCCACCTGTCCAGCAAAAACCGAGCTACCTGGATGTCCGATTGGAAGCCCCTCTGCCGGCGGAGTTCTCGCCACCTTTCGCAGGCTCTTCCAATGTAAATTCGGGACTTCGCGTTCCTTATCCTTTTCCCTCTTTGAAATTTGTTCATCGGAACGTCGTCTCTTTGGTTTGTGTGTCGGCCATATCAAACTTTAAGAGAATATAATTTTAACTTCCCTCTTCATGCTTCTATCTCCTCCACACCCCCCATTTATGTGCACGCACAGTAATCCCCCAAACCCCACCCCCAAATCTTGCTTGTCGGTGATTGGCTGGAACACTGTTTATGTTTCGTGGTGCGGGTTGGCCCAGTTTGTTTTTGTCGCCGTTTGTGGAGCTTGGGCTGTCTACAGAGACCGCGTTTTTTTACAGTGTGTTCAGTTGACAGGCAGCTAGCGGATAGTGAGGAAATGTTTGCTGTATGTGGAAAAAAAAATGTGGCCTAAACAACGCGTGACTTCACTTATAGCACCTTTAAGGACAGACTCTGGTGTGAATGCGATTTTCTGAATTCACACCAAACGAACAGACTACTCTCACTTTGTTTATCATGGTTGTGTTTGTGAATTTGTTTATCATGAAATGTTACAAGTCAGTCAGGGCACGACAGCGCATGCATTTCACTCGCATTTGTGACTGTAAGCGTTCAAAACTTAGTCTCACTTCCGGCAATATGGATCAATGATTACATGGATCAATTGATGACATATCTCAGCACTTCTCATCAGATTTTCAGTCCAATTAAATGCCCGTCCACTACATTATAAATGGACACTGAAGCTGCGGCTAAAATCTGTCATTTGTTCACACATTTACTTTTCTACATGGTAAATGGCACATAGTGCACAATTTAAGGGATAGGGAACTATTCAGACAGTGTAAATATGCTTTCCATTGTGACGAATGAAGTCTGGTATTTTTGCATTACTGTCAAGTGAACTGCGGCAGCGTGCAAACGGTATGCTCTGGTTTAGAGACACGATAGCACAGGTCACATGACCGAGTCAGTGCAGACCCAAAACATATCGGACCCATTTGAATTCTGCACAGAACTCTATATTTTAAAGCGATATTGAGGACATTAGGAGGGAACTGCTACTTTACCGAGCTCAACGGATCTGGCTGAGCTGTGATAAAAACAAAATGCTACTGGCTACTTTTTTTTTTTAAAGGGGAGGAGCTTTCTTTGTTCTTTATGCACTCCTACATTTTCATTGGTAAAAAAAGCTTCAAGCCCTGTCAGTGTGTTGACTGAAAATGTATTATTTGCTATGAAATTAAGACCTAAACGTCAGCTGTCTCTTAAATCCCTAGATAATGTATGCGTGGTTCCAGTTATGAAGTCATATATTGAATAGTTTGCTTACTAATGAACAGGATCACATGTGAAATATGCTGTTTCTTTGATCTGGTGTGTGCCTGGAAGCTCAGATTCCCCCTCTCATACCTCTCTGACATCTGTAGTGTGTGTGTGTATCCTCTTTGTGTCCTGTGGATTATCGCCTGTTACTTGGCCCAGGCGGAATCTGAGGATTTTCTGTGTCGATTTAGTGGGGAAATCTGTGGAATGGATTTACATGTTAAATGCAGCCGAAAGTGTTGTACTTCTATTGGTAACTAAAAACAATTAAATTAAAAACTTTGTGAATCTTCGAATAAACTACAACTTTGTGGAAATGTAGGCTGGAAGATTTCTGTGTGGGCCTGTCTGTTACTTGTTACGGCATGGTGTGTAACCTGTTGTTTGTTTGTGTGTCTGTTTGTGTTTTCAGTGACACCGAAAGGTAGTTAGCTGATTCGTGAGTGATATGTTGCCATAAGGTGAGTTTGTGTTGACAGATCTGATAGATGGTGATACAAAGACCAGTGGAAATTAAGTTCAGAAAGCAGATAACTGGAGACACATGATGGGAGACACGCGCATGGAAATTAATTGCCAGGAAGTTGGTGGTAATTTGAATTGCAAATGGACACCAACTTGTTCCCCGACTTGAATGATTAATATTTTATTGTTTTACTGAGTGAAAATGCCACAAGTGTTTTTCATCAGAAACAAATAGCACAAAGGAAGGAGGAGAGATTGGCTTAACTGAGAATAATGAGTTGCAAGGTGTTGAATATTGTCTCTGAACATTAATTCCAGTGTGTGAAGTAGGGCTGGGTAATATATTGCACATGAGAGTAATAAGACAAACTTTTTATAATATCTTTTTTAGTTTGACTTGTAGATTTGGTGAATTTGTAAGTTTGACATATATAAATAAAACTGTCAATTTCAATGAATCGATTAAAGGGATACAGTGAAATTCCTGCAACTGAAAATATTTGGCCAAAACGGCAAAAAGTTTTGGCTGAATCAGTGATGTTTCATTTAATAAATTTTCTGATTACATGTTCTGTCATTGTATTGCGTGCACACAACTTTGATAAGATGCAATATACATTATTCATATATAAAAAGGTGTAGCTAATGCTAATAACTATTTATTATTATATTATTTCACTGCAAATACATTATTAAATATTCTTCCTTGTGTACAAGTCTTGGATATTTTTTTAATACTTCAACATTTTAAGTCTATTTGGCTGAAATGACTATTCATTTGAAATTATTATTTCACCAATCAGGAAATCACTCTTTTAAAGGGTTTAGTTCACCCAAAAAAATGAAAATTCTGTCATCTTTCATACAGTATATGAATAAGAATTGAGCGGTTTGGTAAAATTTTTCTGAAGAGACTCGCACGCTTTATATGAGGAATGGATATAATTTAGGCTTTTATTCACATGTAAGCCTTCATCAACCCACACATCAGTTGTAGTAAACAGAAGCTCAAGCAGGTTCGCTTGATGTGCGAGAACCAATGGAGTTCATTCTCATGTTACGCAGCACGTTTGAGCTTCCGCAAGAGCCAATGGGGTTAATTCTCATGTTACGCAGCACGTTTGAGCTTCCGCAAGAGAGCCAATGGGGTTAATTCTCATGTTACGCAGCACGTTTGAGCTTCCGCAAGAGCCAATGGGGTTAATTCTCATGTTACGCAGCACGTTTGAGCTTCCGCAAGAGAGCCAATGGGGTTCATTCTCATGTTACGCAGCACGTTTGAGCTTCCGCAAGAGCCAATGGGGTTCATTCTCATGTTACGCAGCACGTTTGAGCTTCCGCAAGAGCCAATGGGGTTCATTCTCATGTTACGCAGCACGTTTGAGCTTCCGCAAGAGCCAATGACGTTCATTCTCATGTTACGCAGCACGTTTGAGCTTCCGCAAGAGCCAATGACGTTCATTCTCATGTTACGCAGCACGTTTGAGCTTCCGCAAGAGCCAATGGGGTTCATTCTCAAGTTACGCAGCACGTTTGAGCTTCCGCAAGAGCCAATGGGGTTCATTCTCAAGTTACGCAGCACGTTTGAGCTTCCGCAAGAGCCAATGGGGTTCATTCTCAAGTTACGCAGCACGTTTGAGCTTCCGCAAGAGCCAATGACGTTCATTCTCATGTTACGCAGCACGTTTGAGCTTCCGCAAGAGCCAATGGGGTTCATTCTCAAGTTACGCAGCACGTTTGAGCTTCCGCAAGAGCCAATGGGGTTCATTCTCAAGTTACGCAGCACGTTTGAGCTTCTGCAAGAGCCAATGGGGTTCATTCTCATGTTACGCAGCACGTTTGAGCTTCCGCAAGAGCCAATGACATTCATTCTCATGTTACGCAGCACGTTTGAGCTTCCGCAAGAGCCAATGGGGTTCATTCTCAAGTTACGCAGCACGTTTGAGCTTCCGCAAGAGCCAATGGGGTTCATTCTCAAGTTACGCAGCACGTTTGAGCTTCCGCAAGAGCCAATGGGGTTCATTCTCAAGTTACGCAGCACGTTTGAGCTTCTGCAAGAGCCAATGGGGTTCATTCTCATGTTACGCAGCACGTTTGAGCTTCCGCAAGAGCCAATGGGGTTCATTCTCATGTTACGCAGCACGTTTGAGCTTCCGCAAGAGCCAATGACGTTCATTCTCATGTTACGCAGCACGTTTGAGCTTCCGCAAGAGCCAATGGGGTTCATTCTCATGTTACGCAGCACGTTTGAGCTTCCGCAAGAGCCAATGACGTTCATTCTCATGTTACGCAGCACGTTTGTGCTTCCGCAAGAGCCAATGACGTTCATTCTCATGTTACGCAGCACGTTTGAGCTTCCGCAAGAGCCAATGGGGTTCATTCTCAAGTTACGCAGCACGTTTGAGCTTCCGCAAGAGCCAATGGGGTTCATTCTCAAGTTACGCAGCACGTTTGAGCTTCCGCAAGAGCCAATGGGGTTCATTCTCAAGTTACGCAGCACGTTTGAGCTTCCGCAAGAGCCAATGACGTTCATTCTCATGTTACGCAGCACGTTTGAGCTTCCGCAAGAGCCAATGGGGTTCATTCTCAAGTTACGCAGCACGTTTGAGCTTCCGCAAGAGCCAATGGGGTTCATTCTCAAGTTACGCAGCACGTTTGAGCTTCTGCAAGAGCCAATGGGGTTCATTCTCATGTTACGCAGCACGTTTGAGCTTCCGCAAGAGCCAATGACATTCATTCTCATGTTACGCAGCACATTTGAGCTTCCGCAAGAGCCAATGGGGTTCATTCTCAAGTTACGCAGCACGTTTGAGCTTCCGCAAGAGCCAATGGGGTTCATTCTCAAGTTACGCAGCACGTTTGAGCTTCCGCAAGAGCCAATGGGGTTCATTCTCAAGTTACGCAGCACGTTTGAGCTTCCGCAAGAGCCAATGGGGTTCATTCTCAAGTTACGCAGCACGTTTGAGCTTCCGCAAGAGCCAATGGGGTTCATTCTCAAGTTACGCAGCACGTTTGAGCTTCTGCAAGAGCCAATGGGGTTCATTCTCATGTTACGCAGCACGTTTGAGCTTCCGCAAGAGCCAATGGGGTTCATTCTCATGTTACGCAGCACGTTTGAGCTTCCGCAAGAGCCAATGACGTTCATTCTCATGTTACGCAGCACGTTTGAGCTTCCGCAAGAGCCAATGGGGTTCATTCTCATGTTACGCAGCACGTTTGAGCTTCCGCAAGAGCCAATGGGGTTCATTCTCAAGTTACGCAGCACGTTTGAGCTTCAGCAAGAGCCAATGGGGTTCATTCTCATGTTACGCAGCACGTTTGAGCTTCCGCAAGAGCCAATGACGTTCATTCTCATGTTACGCAGCACGTTTGAGCTTCCGCAAGAGCCAATGACGTTCATTCTCATGTTACGCAGCACGTTTGAGCTTCCGCAAGAGCCAATGGGGTTCATTCTCAAGTTACGCAGCACGTTTGAGCTTCCGCAAGAGCCAATGGGGTTCATTCTCAAGTTACGCAGCACGTTTGAGCTTCCGCAAGAGCCAATGGGGTTCATTCTCAAGTTACGCAGCACGTTTGAGCTTCCGCAAGAGCCAATGGGGTTCATTCTCAAGTTACGCAGCACGTTTGAGCTTCCGCAAGAGCCAATGGGGTTCATTCTCAAGTTACGCAGCACGTTTGAGCTTCCGCAAGAGCCAATGGGGTTCATTCTCATGTTACGCAGCACGTTTGAGCTTCCGCAAGAGCCAATGGGGTTCATTCTCATGTTACGCAGCACGTTTGAGCTTCCGCAAGAGCCAATGACGTTCATTCTCATGTTACGCAGCACGTTTGAGCTTCCGCAAGAGCCAATGGGGTTCATTCTCATGTTACGCAGCACGTTTGAGCTTCCGCAAGAGCCAATGGGGTTCATTCTCAAGTTACGCAGCACGTTTGAGCTTCAGCAAGAGCCAATGGGGTTCATTCTCATGTTACGCAGCACGTTTGAGCTTCCGCAAGAGCCAATGACGTTCATTCTCATGTTACGCAGCACGTTTGAGCTTCCGCAAGAGCCAATGACGTTCATTCTCATGTTACGCAGCACGTTTGAGCTTCCGCAAGAGCCAATGGGGTTCATTCTCAAGTTACACAGCACGTTTGAGCTTCCGCAAGAGCCAATGCGGTTCATTCTCATGTTACGCAGCACGTTTGAGCTTCCGCAAGAGCCAATGACGTTCATTCTCATGTTACGCAGCACGTTTGAGCTTCCGCAAGAGCCAATGGGGTTCATTCTCAAGTTACGCAGCACGTTTGAGCATATAAAACTATGGAGTCTCTTCAGAAAATTTGGTCTAAACGGCTCCATTCATATTGGATTAGTTTTACGTTCTCTTTATGAACTTTTTGAAGCGTCAAAGTGGTAGTTTCGTAGCTGGCAACGGAGGGACAGAAAGCTCTCAGTATTAAAATATCTTCATTTGTATTTTGAAGATGAACGAAAATCTCATGGGTTTGGAACTATATGGAGGTGAGTGAATTACAGAATTTTCACTTTTGGGTGAACTAACCCTTTAAGCTGTTTTAGAGCAAACATATACATTTTGAGTTGTAATTTGACTATCATCCAGTCGTGGTGGGTGGGAAATGGATGAGTTGCTCTGTACTTATGAAAAGTTTTGAATTGACCTTTTCATTCTCCTAATGTTTTCTTTTTTCTCTCCTTCCCACGATACACTGTTTTGCACTTTGTTCTGGGTTTTTTTCACCGTCATGTACTCTCTCTCACTGTCTTTTTCAAATCGCCGCACAGTTTCTGGTAGGTTCCGCCGGGCCATGGTCTATCCTTTCAATCAGATGCTAATTAAGGGAAAGAAACGTCTCCGTCTCCCTCGCTCGCAGACGAAGGTTGAGTGAGAAAGGGGAGAGAGGAGTGCAAGACGGTAAAAATGGAGAAAGGAATGAGAGATGAAAGGGTGATTAGGTCGCTTCAGATTGAGAAAAGAGAAGATAATACTTGTATTATTTTTTTCAAAGTTTGGTTAAAATCAAAGGTCCCCCAGTCGAAGTGTCTAGTTGTTCAACTTTTCATAACTTTGTGATCTGACTGCAGAAAATCTCACTGTTCTGTGAAGTAAATTAAAAAGTTACCTACATGCGACGTCTTTTAATAAAGACGATTCTACCCTGCTCATGACCATGAGGATCTTTAACCATTACCATGTGTTCTTTAAACATTTATAAATGTCATGCACAAAGCAAGAAATTTACTTTTTTGCTTTAATTGGTTATCAGTCCCGAGCTTCTGTCGGACTGTTTTTACATCCATTAATTAGCCGTATTAATGACTTGCTGTACTGTTTGACAAGTGGCTAGTTTGGTGTTTCTGGTCAGTTCATTAATGGCTGGGGTGTATCCAGCTAACGATTAAAGTGACTTAATTAGCAGCAGGGATAGAAAAATAAGGATTAGTCCTGAGGTTCTGTTTGATTTATTTATTTATTTTTTGATGTGAAGAAAAAAAAGATTGAAAAGGTTTAAGGTTCCGAGGGTTGAGGGGAAATGAACAAGAGAGCCAATAGAATGATGAATGTGCTTTTCTTCTGGAAAAGACAGGGAGGGCTGTTTCACACAAGGGGAAAATAACTATTTTTTTTCCTCCAGCATTATAAGCATGTTGCTTTGACAGATTTAAACTCGCTGTAGTTGCTGATGGTGTTTCAGAGGTCTGGCTTTTACTCTGACACCATTGGCAAATGTAGACGTACGGAACTAGATCAACAAAATGGAGATCAAACAGCCCTCTTTATTTGGTGGTTTGTTTGATTCTGCGTATTTTTGTGGTTCATGCATATGTTCAAGAAAGATGGTAGACCTGTTTGTCAATGTGCAAAACCAACAAATCAGGTGTTTTTTCTTTTTTATAAAGAACAGTCTGGAATTGTCTGTTTTTGATTTGCTGAAGGTGGATGTTTATGGTGAATCAGTTGTCCAATCTCTCCACTTACCATGACTTTTAACACATTATTTTATAATTTGATGTGATTTATTTATATACATGAACTATAGACATTTATAATAATAGTAGTACTTTTTGTGGTTATTAATAGTACTTCTGTTAAAATGTATATAACAAATGTAAATCAATTAAATTTATTTAAAGGCTAGTAATAATATTAATTTTCTCACAATAAACAATTCAATCAAGAGGTGTAGCTCGGGTTCGGCCCAGCATCATTTCTAAGATCAAATTTTAAAGCCTTTCACTACAAGAGTTTGATATAAATAATCATTCTGTTTCTGCTCTCTGTATTCTCTACTACAGGTTAAACTGAACGGCTCACAGAAAAACACCTTCAAGGTTCTGGCTGCATTCCCTCCATGTTCTCTGGGTTACGCTGAACACGAGTGTGTGCCCGGATCCTGGCGGCGGCTGTGAAGTACACATGCGTGCGTGTGCATGTATTTGCTTCTGAGTGAGTAATCACGTGTGTGCGCTCTGTCAGGGACGTTCTGCGGTGGCTGGCGTAGTGACCCTCCCCCTGCCCCACCCCCACGCTCAAAACTGGCGATGTCCAGGGTGCCGAGTCCGCCCCCTCCTGCTGAAATGACCAGCGGCCCTGTGGCCGAAAGCTGGTGTTACACACAGGTGAGTGTGAGTGTGTGTGTGTGTGTGTGTGTATGTGTGGTTCTGGGTCTGTGAATCTACAACAGGGGTGCTCAATTCTGCTTGTCCACCTTCATAGTGAGTTTCATGTCTAATTAAACACACCTGAACGTCAATCAAACTTAATGGGTTCAGTTCAAAATTACAGGTGTGTTGGAGCAAGACTGGAACTAAAGTGTGCAGGAAACTAGGGGTGCGTCTCAATCAGCTCCCTAGTTCAGCCTCATGTGGAGCATCGATGCTCGCTATGTTCCCTTAACGGAAGTTATGAAGCACGAAACAAATTATGTAAGACAAATCACTACACATAATGACACAGGATAGATGTTTATAGAAATAAAAAACATAATTTTATTATATTTCAGCATAAACATCTCTAGACAGGTAATGAACATAATCTAGCTAATTTTATAGTTTACTTATGGCTGAAATGTTCCACGTATATGTAACAAGCAAAGTATTTATAATGTACTTTAAATAACATTAACAAGTAATTTGAAAAAGATTTTGTTCTGTTGTTCCCAGTAGTGATGTTGTACAATGAGGATGTTGTCATGTCGCCGGAAATAGTGTCCCAGTGTGTAGTGAGCCAGGGTCCTTAATGTCCTTACTAGTGCCCGAATTCATGTACATGATATACTGATTCACAACCTACTTTAGGAAGCTATCTCCAGGTGCAGATCTGAGCACCCCGGTGTCCCAGACACATAATAAGCCTCGTGATGATGATAAATGTCCAATCAACAGGCCCATGTGGGATTGGCATACTTTTCTTCTTTGCAAAATGTAATTAAAAGAAGTTTTGAAATGGCATTTTTATCCTGTGGAACTCAAATGGAAGTTTATCAGAATGTTCACGTTGTACATTTTCATTCAACAAAATCATACAGTTCTTCAAAAAGGACCAAAACTCCACTGAAAACATACAATACTATTAAATAGCTTTAGAATCAAATTATTATTTTTAAAATCTTTATTCACTTAAATATCTTATCCAAAGAAATTAACTTATGAATTCATTTGTATTTAATGGGAAAAAATAATAATGTAAACTTAAATACAGTCAATAATATAGATAGAATAATATGGAACTAATATTGAATGTTGTGAAAGATGGGTAGAGTTTTCCAGCACCTGCATATAAAGTGTTTTGTATTTTAGGTACACTGTATTTTACTGAGGCAGTGAGATAAAAAAAAAAAAGAAGTTTTTGAAAAAAGTCTCTTATGGGGTGGTCTCTCCAAGGCTGTATTTATTTGATCAAAAATACACCCCAAACAGTAATATTGTGAAATATAATTAGAATAAAAAATCGAATCAAATTCTATTTGAATACATTTTAAAATGCAATTTATTCCTGTGATGCAAAGCGGAATTTTCAGCATCATTATCCCAGTCTTCAGGGTCACATGACCCTTCAGAAATGATTATAATATGATAATTTGCTGCAAAAAAAAAAAAAACAGTTAAATATTTTTGTAGAAACCATATTTTTTTATAAATTGAAAGTACAGAATTTAGAAATCTAAAAGTCTTTACTGTCACTTTATTTAATGCACCCTTGTTGAATAAAAAAGTATGAATTTCTTTAATAAACTTATGAAAAATGATCTGTCAGTGTGTAAAAATATGTAATGGCCATTATCTTCTCTGTGCTTTGAGTGTGTGTGACTTCACAAGGTCCTCCAGCGTGTTCAGAATCCCCACGACTAGTGAAACATGTTCCATTAATGCCTTCATTTATCTCGCCTTCATTCTCCCCCAGTGTTTTTGTTTGAGGTCTTTTTATTCCTTGTTCTCCCCGTCCTGTTTGTTGTCAGAGCGCATTAAGATAAAAGGTGGTTTTGATGTGTCGCTTTTTGATGTCTTGGCCAACACTTGTGGATCTAATGTAGGAAAGGGTGGAGAGGAGGGTAGATGAATAAATGGAAGAATGAAGCGTCTTGTCTGTTATCTTCTTGTGTTGTTTGGCCAGATCAAAGTGGTTAAGTTCTCCTATATGTGGACCATCAACAACTTCAGCTTCTGCCGGGAGGAGATGGGCGAGGTCATCAAAAGCTCCACGTTTTCCTCAGGGGCCAATGACAAGCTCAAATGGTAGGAAGGAAAGGAGCACACTTGGATTTGCATTGCATAAATTTTTTTTTTGGGGGGGGGGGGATTTTTTGGAATTTATAAACTCTAAATTCTATTTGTTTAGAATGAAACCAAGTCTATCTGCTGATGTAAAATTCTTTGTTTTTTGAGCAGGTGTTTGCGAGTGAATCCAAAAGGCCTGGATGAAGAGAGTAAAGATTATCTGTCGCTCTATCTTCTCCTGGTCAGCTGTCCTAAGAGCGAGGTTCGGGCCAAGTTCAAGTTCTCCATCCTTAACGCCAAGGGCGAGGAAACCAAAGCTATGGGTAAGAAGTTGATTCAACTCTAAAGATTAAAAAATCTATATGGTATATATTTACTACCTTTTTAGTGTTGGTTTGTGTCCAAGTTCCCAAAAAAGAATGACCATTTTAAAGGTATTTCGTAAAGTAAAAAAAAAACCAAAACCTGTTACATGAACCTCTAAGACATTTTTTATGTTTTTTGAATCAGTTGCATAAAAACGTAGATTGGCCTAAGTTTTTGCCCTAAAAACTTAAGACACTGTCTTAACATAATGGCTATGTTTATGCAACAGGCCTGGTTTCACAGACAAGGTTTGAATCTAGTCACCGGCTAAAGTGCATGTTTGAGCTGTTTGAACTGAAAGCGATTAGCACCGACAGATCTAAAAATATATAAGTGCCATTGTTTTGTCTCAAGATGCACACCAGATTTTTTTTTTTCTAAGGCATGTTTATAAAAGCTACTTAAATCTCCTAATTGAACTAAGGCCTAATCCTGGCTTAGTCTAAGCCTTGTCTGTGAAACCAGGCCAAAGTATTTTATTATTTAATATATAAACTGTTTTTACATTGGTTTTATAACTATATCGTTACAGTGAATTAAAATTGCTTAGTGTATTTTGTCATATCGCCCACCTCTAATCTAGTGTATAATTTGATCTCTTTAAAAATTAAAAAAAGCACAAGCAAATTTCTTTCTCGCATACTCATCACATTTACTGTTTTATGAAACATTTATTTAATCAGAGAGTGTTTTTGCAAACTAGCTCAGTATCACTTGATTCCTTTAGGGAGCTGTAGATGCTACAGACGCGGATACCTGCGAAACAGAGTTAATCAGACTAGCATGCCTTTGAAAGTGTGAATGATCTTTTATTTTCTGTGAAAGTAATAACATTCAATGTGAACCTTTCCCCTTGTAATATTAAATTTGAGGCAGGCGACAGTGTTTTAATTGAGATTTTTTGGGGGTGATGGCCTTAGGGCTGTCTTGTTTGATTGGTGTATGAGAGTTACAGAGGTTTTGGCCTTCAGTGGAACTGAATTACACTCGCTCAGATGGAGCAACTTCATGGCTGGGGGTGTGTATTTCTTTAAGGTGGTTTTGTTATTTGCAGAGGGAAAACATTTCTGATGTGCATTCGTCAGGTTTTAACATCCATGCCAGCATATTTATAAATATACAAAGTTACATTGAAAAGATCAATATGTATGATAAGAGTGTGGGTATGTGTGCGTTAGGTCAGTGAGCTCTTGAGCTCACAGGGTCATGGAGTTTATAGTGTATGGAGAAGAAATAGTGCCCTAAAAGTTGTTGTTTATTTGTTTGTTTGGTGAGAAACATTTTAATGTGCAACTAAACTTTCTGCTTTCCCCAAACACAATTCTGTCGGCATTTACTCACCATCATGTCACACCTTTCTTCCGTGGAACACAAAGTGAGAAATGTTGTACCATTGGCTGTTTTTCATGCATTTACAATGTACGAAGGGACTGTATTTTTTAAAGGGGTCATCGGATGTAAAATTCACTTTTATATGGTGTTTGCATATAAATGTGTCTCTGCAGTGTGTGGACACAACCACCATACAATGAAAACAATCCATTCACTCCTTTTTTTTGTAATCCTCAAAAAGCCTAAACGCTCTCAATAATCAAGCTGTTTGGATTTTCTGGGCAATATGATCTCATATTGCTCATGCTCCGCCTACGATCGCGGACTGTCCTGTATTAGCATATTTCCACCCTCAGCCATTTGTATACTGTCAACCAAGGCAGCACTTTACGTGTCTTGTGTCGACATCCACGGAAGAGAGGGTTGGGGTGAGCAGCAGATGGAATGCATTCTTTTATCAACTCTTGAATATGGGTACATTTCATTAAAAAAAGCAACATTTTGAGCAAAAAGCTGAGAAAATCACGTTTTTGTCAAAGACTACGTCTAGATCGCATTCCGAATGATGATCAAAACATAGATGGAGTAAACGAGCCCGTCAACACCATTAATGCTTGCACAGTCCTATAGCTCGTCCTGGGTCAACATTTCAATTAGTAACATTGGGCAGTTTTGATTTATATGTTTAATGTTAATGATCGCGTTATTTTGCATTTTTATATGCTTACATATAAGATCGCTTGTTTTTGCGTCGTCTTCACGCGTTTTGATCAGGTCTTTCAGAAGATGTGTAATAGCAGCCCCTACCATATAACAGTGGAAACATAGAAGATTCTGTGTTTGACGGGGAAAGAGTTAATGGCCTATGAACAAAACTGTAAATGCACTTTAACATATACATTTTGACCTAAAATTGTCCTCAACTGGTACTTGTGTGATTTCAGTCAAGGTGAGTTTAAGCTGATTAACCGCCCCTGAATAATCCTTGCGCAGATTCTGGCAGTTTTATATGAGCCTGTATTAGATGTTTCACAAAAGATGGCGAGCTCCGTGCATCCTAGAGAGATGAAACTGATATGCGGGCAGCAGTCACACTCATCTTTTTGAAGAATCTCACATATGGGCAGAGGAACAGGAGTGAAAGAAAGAGAAAAGGGTGCCAGATTGTGGCAGCGAGATGAGAGGTTGAACAACCCTGTCTCTCATTTTCCAATTTTCTCATTTTCTCCACCTTAATGGGCGAGAAGGCGCTCCTTGTGTTTTGTCCTGCTCTCCCCCCGCTCCTCCACTCAACATTCTCTCCATTTAGCGCCCCTCAGGAATGTGGGGAGGGTGACGTGTTTGGGGCGTCCCAGGGGACAAAGAAGCACCGACAGCCTCCTTACAGTGGATGGGGAGAGTTTTTAAAGCGGGACGCAGGATGAAAATATGGCAGCAGAAATTGCTCTATCGGTTCTGGATCATTTAGAATCCAATTTAATCCTGCCCTCCTCCTGGGGGAGAGCGAGATGAACGAGAGAGAAGGGGGGGGGGAGGGGGAAAGCAGAAGTGGAGAGAGAGAGAGAGAAATAAAAACAAAGTGAAGTGCTTTAATTAAGAGGGCTACGAGAAGGCACTGGGACTCTGCAGCATGACTTGTGTTTATGGAGTCAGTCCTGCGCATGACGACGAGCAAATAGAGGTGCAGAGGAACCTGTTCCCCTCTGAGGATCGATGATCAGGTTTGATGGACACATGAAACCAGTTTCAGGAGAACACTTTCAGGTGCTGCTCTGGGGTTTTTTTTTTTTTGAAGCAGGGCTCTTGTTTGTCTTGGACAAAGATTTATTTTCATTTCAGCTCAAGTCAAATTTCCAGTCGAATTGTGAACCTTATAATGAGAGCTCCCAAGGAAGAAATCTAAGAAGCACCTGAAGTGAAGTGAAGATGCTCCAAAACCCCCAATCACAAAACAATCACTAAACTAACACTTTATAGCATAGAAGAAATAAAGTCCACAGAAGCCACTTATTACTTAAAATTAACACCTTAAATAATACAGAAATTAACTTCTTACATGTAAATCTAAAGTACAAATGTATGATACAGACTATATCTATAAGAACAAAGAAGTCTATTTTAAATTAATGGCTAGATTATTAGATAGGCTATTATGGATAGGTCAGTGGAATTTATTTTACATCATTACTATGAACATATTTTGCTACATCCCATTGCTAATCAGAAGTGCACTGCTGTTCGAAAGTTTGAGGTCAGTATGATTTTTTTTAAAAATGTTTTTGAAAGAAGGCAATAATGCTCACCGCGGCTGCATTTATTTGATCAAAAATGCATCAAAAACAGTAATACAGTCAATTCATTTGATTGAATTTGATTTGATTTGATTTGAAATCAGCATTACTCCAGTCTTCAGTGTGCATTTTTTGTGAGTATGCTTTTTAGAAATGGATATTTCTAAAGAGGCATTGGGCTAATAGAGAAATGTAAGATTCACACAGATGTAGGTTAGATGGATGTTGGGTAGCGTATAAACTACCTAGCTGACGATCTCTGCTCTGCGTGCCGTGTGTAGTTATTCAGATGAGACTGCATGCTGGCAGATATTGATTCTGAACCTGCTTTATTGGCTATTGACCGTTTGATGAATATTTACACCACAGAGCTTTACTGCTATTGCTCTCAGCCCCGAGTGGTCCATAGCTGTTAATACTCCCGTAGATCAACATTTATAACACTGACAGTTTCACTGTAAAGCCACAGAAGAATGAGGTTTTGCAATGTAACTGCTTTGTGATATCCATTTAAGTAATTTGCAGTCTATATATGTATTAATCAGAGTAGGAAATAATTTTTGGGCCTGACGACCACATTTACTGGTGAGTATCTAGTTTTATCAGTAGTTTTTATTCAAATACATGTGATGTAATGACACATTTTATACAGGTTACCAGTCACATCTGGTGACAGGTCTTGGTTGCTATTAAACTGTGTTTGTTTCTGTTGCTTTCTCTCACACACACACATATATATGTATATGTGTTGTAATACTTTGCGGTGCTCTAATGTAGCTGGACTTTTGACTAACAACATAAATTGTGGTCCAAATTGCAGCTTATTCTACCCAAGAACCACCCAGAGATCTGACTTTTTACAGACCCAATCGAGTCAAGCCAGTCTAAGCTGATGGTTTATCATATCAGACAGTTAAAGGTGTTTTGCTCTCTGTATGTTTATAGAAGTGTCAAGGTTAGAGGAATCATTGGATGGTGTTTACACTTGCGGATTGTGTTTATGCTGTTGTGAGAATGTCAGTTTACTCTCATTATTGTTCTGACACCGTGCTACTGAACTCTTTATTAATGGCAGAGTGCAAGTAGAGGATGTTTTTGTTGTTGTTGAAGCAAATGTGACAAATCTCTCTTGTTTCTTTATGTAGTGTCATATTTCCAGACTTTTGACTATTCTCGTAAAATCCCTCCACTCTGAAGCTTATTCTGTCCAACAACCGCCCATGTAGACGGGAATCGCCCATCTAACTAAAAGACCATCTGCTAAAAGATATAATTTGCTTGCTACTAAGTGGCTTTTTTGGATTTCTTTCAAAAGACTAGATGCCACAGTCCTTGCAAATGTTGGCAAATCCATTAAGGAATTCTTCTGTAGAGTATAACCTGTGTATCCTGACACCTGAAAATTGCAAATGTGCAAGCCAATTGGAACTGGCTATTTCTACCAACTTTAGCTGCTGTGTGTGTGCGCGTAGTGCAGTATGTGTCAGGTCATCTGTGGGCGCTCAATGGGCATTTCGTCCGAGGCTGAGACTACTTGACGCCCTCAATGTCTTTCTTGAGGAGTTCGGAATTGTGGTGTTGCAGATTAAAATGGTTCGCTGTTGAACTCTGGTCAATTGATGCATGCCCACAGGAATTCACCTATTTTTGCTCACTTACAGACGTGTTTTAAAGTATGGGCAAACAGAACTTGGCCTTTCAACCTCCCTGGCTTTCTGTGTGTGTATGCTTAGTGCATTTGTGATCCGAGCAACCTTCTCTTTTTCTCTCTGTGTGCCAGGACATTAGGCACTGTGCCCCAATGCCCAGTGTCGGGGCTTGAATATGTATTACTACTGACTGTTCTTTTTTTTTATGCTTTAACCCTCTCTTATCCCTCGATATCTGCATAATCCATCTGTCAGTCCTTTCTTATTGGAGCTGTATTCTGTCAGACGTCCTAAAACACTCCTCCTCGCTGCTTGTGTATTCGTGTCCACAGAGACTTGACCCTGGTTGGATGCCAACAGGAACTTTCCCTGCCCTACTGCAATTGGTTAGTTGCCAGACGTCCCCAATGAGAGCACAAATTTAGCCACTGCCCTGATCTGACCTCAGACTTCCTCGAGAGACCAATCAGTGTCTCTGTCACTTTTTCTTTCCACTTTTTCTCTCTCTCTCTCTCTCTCTCTCTCTCTCTCTCTCTCTCTCTCTCTCTCTCTCTCTCTCTCTCTCTCTCTCTCTCTCTCTCTCTCTCTCTCTCTCTCTCTCTCCATCTTCCTTTATATTTCTTAAAGTTTTGTGCATCTGTGGTCAAGGATTTTGCTTAAGCGTGTGGAATGTAATAGTTTGTTTGGCTGTTTTTGTCATGGAATGAACAGCAAAGTTGCTTTCACTTGTTGTGTGTTCATGCCAGTATGGTGTGGGATTTGAAAAATTAAGTTTTGAAATTCTGCTTCTCCCATTTAATAGGTGAGTAACTTGATTTACTGAGAAGTTCTTGATTCTGGGAGGGTTAATTACCCACAGGTCCATCAGCATCTTTTCCAAAGCAGCTGAATCAAAACATGCCATCTGTGAACACTCCTGTCTGTTCAATTTGAGACATCACAACTCATGAGCAATACAGGCAGTCCTGAGAGCCATTCTTCAACAGCCTTAAAGGAACACGTCGAATTTTTGGGACTTTAGCTTATTCACCGTATCCCCCAGAGTTAGATAAGACCATACATACCCTTCTCATCTCCCTGCGTGCCGTAACTCTTTCTGACGCACCCACCGCTAGCCTAGCTTAGCACAAAGACTGGAGGTAAATGTCTCCAGCTAGCATACTGCTCCCAATAAGTGACAAAACAACGCCAACATTTTCCTATTTACATGTTGTGATTTGTATAGTTACAGCGTGTACAAATAACAAGGTCACATGAGACACAGCCATCTTCTAACCGTATACATACTGGGAACTATATTCTCAGAAGGCGAAGCACTGCTACTTCTGCGGAGAGATTTGCTCGCAGCACCTGAGAAGCCCCGTGGTGAGGAGCAGAGAGTTCGCTCAGAGTGTTGTGCTAATCACTCCGCAGAAGTAGCAGTGCTTCGCCTTCTGAGAATATAGTTCCCAGTATGTATACGGTTAGAAGATGGCTGTGTCTCATGTGACCTTGTTATTTGTACACGCTGTAACTATACAAATCACAACATGTAAATAGGAAAATGTTGGCGTTGTTTTGTCACTTATTGGGAGCAGTATGCTAGCTGGAGACATTTACCTCCAGTCTTTGTGCTAAGCTAGGCTAGCGGTGGGTGCGTCAGACAGCGTTACGGAGGCACGGAGATGAAAAGGGTATGTATGGACTTTTCTAACTCTGGGGGATACGGTGAATAAGCTAAAGTACCAAAAAGTCGTTGTGTTCCTTTAAATAATGTGTCATCTAATGAAGAGTTGAGAGCCACAGTT